>NW_026690226.1:0-54876 GCF_015227805.2 Hirundo rustica
ATGGGAGAGCTCGTGCAGACACCTCAAGCAGTCACAGGCAGTGCAGAGAGCAGACATATCGCTGGTCAAGGAGCTGGGCAGGGCTGAGACCCAGACCTACGAGTGTCTGGAACCGGCAGTTTTGAACCTCCTGTATAAGGGATTTCTGAACAATAAAATGTGCTCTTTGTCTCATGATCAAGAGGTCTCGAGTCATGGTTTCTGTCACCCTACCCAAAACCTCCTCACATTACAGTGGGATTCAGCCATTTTGGGTTAAAATTGAGTTGTTCGCAGTGGGATTTGACTGGTTTTGAGGTGACAGATTGATCCCTCCTGGCTTTTGGAGTGCAAAGAGATGGAGAACACTGCATCAAATCCCCCAGGATGACACAAATCCTGCAGAATATGGCCCCAAATCCTAAATTCCCCCTCAAATACCTGTGTAATGGTGGGATCTAGACATCTTTGGACAATTTCTTTCTTTTCAACCCTGTTCTTGCTGGTTTTAAGGAATGAAGATGAATCAGAAGAAAATGAAGGCCAAAACAAAAGGATAAGCAGCCAGGTGTCTTCCCAACACGGATCACAGGGAATGTGGGTCACCAGGGCACAACGTGGGTCCTCCAGTGGGGGATGCAGCTGGAGCAGCACACAAAGCTCTTCCTGCACTGGGGGCACTCACAGGGCTTCCCTTAGAGGTGTCTCTCTTGGTGTTGGGTCAAGGCTGAGCCCTGTGAGAAGCTCTTCCCACACTGGGGACACTCATAGGGCCTCTCCCTGCTGTGCATGTGCTGGTGCCTGACGAGGGTGGAGTTCTGCTTGAAGCCCTGCCCGCAGTCAGGGCAGTGGAAGGGCCTCTCTCTGTGAATCCGCTGGTGAAGGAGGAGACTGCTGCTGATCCGAAATCCCTTCCCACACTCGGAACATTTGTAGGGCTTCTCCCTGGTGTGGATCGTTCTGTGGACAATAAGGCTGGAGCTGTGGCTGAAGCTTTTGCCACATTCCCCACACTTGTACGGCTTCTCCCCAGTGTGGATGTTCTGGTGCTGGGTCAGGTTGAAGCTGCTTCTGAAGCTCATCCCATATTCCCCACACTTGTAATGCCGTTCCCCAGTGTGGATCCTCTGGTGGCAGATCAGGTGGGCCCTCACCCTGAAGCTCATCCCACATTCCTCACACTCGTGGGGCCTCTCCCTGGTGTGGATGCATCGGTGCCGGTCGAGGTTGCAGCTGTGGTTGAAGCCCTTCCTGCAATCAGGGCAGTGGAAGGGCCTCTCCTCTGTGTGTGTGCTGGTGCAGGAGGAGACTGGAGCTGGTCTGAAAACGCTTCCTGCACTTATCACACTTGTAGGGCCCCTCCCCAGTGTGGATCCTCTGGTGACAGATCAGGATGAACCTCTTGCTGAAGCTCTTCCAACACTCCAATCACTTGTGGGGATTCTCCCCATCATGAAGCTGCTCATGGACCACCAGGTCTGAGCCCTGGCTCTATCTCCAACCACCTACCTGGCACAGGGTGGCTATTTCCTCCTCAGATCCTCGTGATCTGCTTTTGCAGCCCCTCCTCCTGTGGAATCTCAGGGGCTGTTCCTCCCCGTCAGATTCCTGCACCATGGAGCTGCTCAAAACGCCCTCTTCCACGAGGATCTGCCGTGGGGATTTGTCCTCCCTGGTCTCCATGCTCAGCTCCTTGTCTGGCGGGAGGAAGGACAAGGAGAGGATGGGATTTGCCTCCGTGCCAGAGGGAAGGGGAAGGAGATCCCCTCAGTGCGTCCCCGGCAGGACGGCGTCGGCTGCGGGGTTGTCCTGGTCAGTTTCACGACTGGGTGTGGCTCTGGACGCTTCCCTTGGAGCGTCTCCAAGGCATGGAACGTTGGAGCTGCCCCCAGCTGTGGTGTCACTGAGAGGGGAACCTTGGAGCTGCCAGCACGGTGATGTCCCCGAGAGGGGAACGCTGGGGCTGTGCCACTCCTGGCCCGGCCCCAAGAGCTCTGGCAGCACCTGGAGGAGACACCAAGGCTGAGCTGGGAGGGAGGCAGCAGGATCATGGAGTGCAGGCCCCTGCCCTGCACAGACAGGCCAAGAGTGGCAGCCTGGGCATCCCCGGGAGCGGTGTGCAAAGGCTCCTGGAGCTGCTGCAGCCTCGGAGCTGTGAGCATTGCAGTGGCTGCAGAGCTCTGGGGAAAGGCCCCGGCCCTGGCTTGGGGCTCAGCCGGTGGCCCAGGGAGCAAATGAACTTGCAGCTTGTGGCCCAGAGCAGGGAAGAGCAGGGGCAGTGCTGGCTGGGAGAGCCTCTGGGCAAGGGCCTGCAGCACCAGGACACAGGTGTACCTCAGTTCCTGAGTATTTATTCGTCTTAGTTGTCTCTTTTCAAGATTTCCTTGAAGATTAATTGAGCTGGCTTCCATCCCTTTCCCTGCACTTCTTGTCATCCCATTCACATTTTGCTTTTCACATGCTTTCCAAATTTTCCCTTTTTCTTTTTGAGCTGGCATGTCTTCAGTTTCTATTCCTCTCTTTCTTATATTTAACTTTCCTGTATGATTTCAGCATTTGAATTGGAGTCCTTTTGGAGAGTGTTGGTCCATTTCACTGCCTCTCATTTCATCTCAGTCCATTTGGTTTCATTCCAACCGGTTCCATATTTTCTTGGTTGTTTTCATTCGCACTGTTTTTCATCATAGCTCCTTTCCTGAGTATTTGACTTTGTTCTTTGTTTACAAGATTTCATTCCCTTTCCCGAAAGGAAGACATTCCTTAAAGAAGTGGGAAGGACATCTTGTAATTCCAATGAAGATTAATTGGGCAGGCTCCCATTCCTTTCCCTGCACTTCTTGTCGTTCCATTCACTCTTTGCTTTTGAAGTGCTTTCAAAATTTTCCCTTTTTCGTTTTAATCTTGCATGTCTTCAGTTCCTTTTCCTCTCCTTTGATTTACATTTCTTGCCTGATTGCAGCATTTGAATTGGTGTACTTTTGGCAAGTGTTTGTCCTTTTCAGTGCCCCTCATTTCGTCTCAATCCCATTGGTCTCAACCTCTCCAGTTCCATATTTTCTTCATTGTTTTCATTCCCACAGTTCCTCATCGTATCTCCTTTCTTGAGTGTTTGTTCGACTTTGTTCTCTGTTTTCAAGATTTCATTCCTTTTTCTGAAAGGAAGACTTTCTTTTCATGAAAGGGAATGAAATTTTGTGATTTCAATGAAGATTAATTGGCCAAGCTTCCCTCCCTTTCCCTGCACTTCTTCATGTCCCATTCTCTCTTTGCTTTTGAAGTGCAAAAGTTCAAAATTTCCCTATTTTCATCCTAAACTTGAGTTCTACAATTCATTTTCCTCTCCTTCTTTTATTTCCCTTGCTTGCCTGATTGCAGCTTTTGAATTTGGCAAATGTTGGTCAGTTTCACTTCCCCTCAATTCATCCCAGTCCAGTTGGTCTCAATCCCTCTGGTTCTGATTTTTCTCAGTTGTCTTCATTCGCACTGTTCTTCATCATATCTCATTTCTTGAGTGTTTGTTCGACTTTGTTCTCTGTTTTCAAGATTTCATTCGCTTTCCAGAAAAGAAGACTTTCCTTAAGGAAGACAGAATGAAATCTTGCCATTTCAATGAAGATTAATTGGGCAGATTTCCATCCCTTTCCCTGCACTTCTTGTCATCCCATTCCCTCTTTGCTTTTCGCATGCTTTCAAAATTTTCCCTTTTTCATTTTAAGCTTGTGTCATAGGTTAGTACAGTTTGGTTTTTTAGTTATAGAAGAACGTAGAATAATTCTCCGGGTCAGGACCTGGGAATTGCTTTGGAAGAGACAACGACCTATCAGAGTGTTAGTTGGAATATTGGCGTCTCTTCTGACCACTGAAATTGTTAGCTGTGACTTTGGGAAGTACCATATAAAACCCTGTGATTTTTCTCTAGGTGCGTCCTTTTTCTTCTTCTTTTGGCCCAAGAGAGACAGGTAACATCGAGCTGCTCCTGCTGCTCCCCCGTTTTGGGGGGAGCTGGCCTGAGGCCTGGCCGGATTCCATCGGCTCCCAGGTGAAGGAGGGGAAGGAGAGGTTGCTCCTTTGCAACAGCTACTTTCTTCAGACTTCCCTGGAGCAGGGAGAGATCTCTGCTGGGCCCCTGATAAGAGCTATGGGCACCATTTGGGCTGAAGCCACCCTGATTTACACCGAGGGGTGGGCTGAGGAGGCATTTATGATCCTGCCTGGTTTTTTTGTGATTCCGGACTGCCCGAGTGCTCCAATCTCTGATGTTTCTGTGAGTTCTTCCTCCCTCACCAGTGCGGCCTTGAAACATCTAACACCACGAGCTACAGAGAGAGAGACAAAGACTCTGAGCAGATTTAACTCTTTCTTAGCAACATGAAGCTTCCAGAGCTTAGCCCTTCTCTGAGAGAGTAAGAAAGGACAGAGTGAACATAAAGAACAACAGCATGAAGTCAGTAGAGCAAGAGTGAAAAGACTATTGGGACAGAGGGTTGAAGAGTTGGTTGTTCTATTCTTACTTGAGCCATGGAAATGAACTCTATATTTAGGTCATTCTTTTAAATCATGGGAAAGATATGCATTTGTGGAGATGATTGTTTTAATTTGTGTGTGGTTTTGAGCAAAGGTGTTTGTGATGAACTAAGTAATATCCTATAAGATGCTTGAACAGAGATAAAGATGAGAAGCCCCCTGTGCCAGTGAAGAAGTGAGAAGATATCTCTGTACCTTGAGGTGAAGAATCCTTTGCTTTGGAGTTATTCATCTTTAAAAGGTGACACCCCAGTATGCAAAAGTCTAAGACCCATGACCCATAAGCAGCTTGGGAAACTGCTCCTGGGAGGGTCACAAAGGCAGGTTTCTCTGGGCAGTTGTTTTTGTGACAGTTTAAAACCCACAAGAGAACTGTTCTAAGTTGTCAGTGGGATCCATGACTCTAGAAGAGACTCTTCCCCTAATGAATTGATGAAAGACTATTGTCAGATAGTGAAACTGACTGAAAATGACAAGTTTTGTCTCTTTATGTTGTTTTGTAAGAAAGTGAACAGTTTGTAAGGGGAGGGAAAAGTGGTTTTGAAGTTTCATTCCATTTTAGGGTTTTTTTCCAACTTTCTTTTTTTCCCTATTTTTTTAGTGTATGTTAATAAACTATTCGTTAATTTTAAGGTTGAGCCTGCTTTGTTTTTCTCCTAGTCTCTCTCCCACAAGAAGAGTAAGTACCAAGACCAAAATTTAGTGAACGTGAAACCACTACATTAATTGGTGTTTCTGCCCGGTTTGAAATTAAAACTATGACAGTGTGTTCAGCTGGGGAAGGGTCTGGATGAGAAACCACACGAGGGGCAGCTGAGGGCACTTGGTGTGTTCATCTGGGGCAGGGAAGACTGAGGTCAGAGCCCCCCAAGGACTGCAGCTCCCATCTCTGCTCTGGGACAGGGACAGCACCCAGGGAATGGCTGGAGCCGGGCCCAGGGGAGGTCAGGTTCTAGAGAATTTAAACCCTGATGATTAAATTCCAAGTTAAGATGAGTAAATGCATTGGGATCCTTTAGCACTAAATCACAGTGGTATTGTTTAGACGCTGAAAAGATAAACCAAAAAATCACTAATTTAGTATTATTTCCAAAATTATTGTAGGTGTCTGACTTTTAATATCTTTTGACATACACTTTTTAAGTGTTTTACCCATGCATTTATAAATTTCTCTTTTGCTTTAAAGAAAGCAGAACTAGGTATTTGATATTTAGAATCCTTGTAATTGTTCTTGGAATTTTTCTTTCGGATGAGGATTTTGGCATGGATGATACTTTGTGAAACAGTCCCAGGTCTGGATCTCGTTCATCACAGATCTTGAAAAGAATTGTGCCTTGGCTTCCTAATAGGGCCATGGAATTTTGCAAAGGATGAATTGGAACTATAAAGTGTATGTATATTTAAATATAGGTTCTTTTAAATATGCAGAGCTTCCATAAGAATCAGGTTTGTACACACTGCATTAATTGTAAGTGTAAATTTAATATCTGTTATAGGCAATGCGTCATAGAATAACAGAATCCCAGAATGGTTTGGGTTGGAAGGGACCTTAAATTCCATCCAGAGCCATGGGTAGGGGCACCTTCCACTGTCCCAGGCTGCCCCAAGCCCCAGTGTCCAACCTGGCCTGGGGCACTGCCAGGGGATGCAGGGGCAGCCACAGCTGCTCTGGTCACCCTGTGCCAGGGCCTCACCTTTATATTATGCTGGTTTTAAATAGACCAGAATCTGCCAAATAAACTGTTTTCCTTGAATTAATTCTGTCCAGATCAGGCATAAATGGAAGCCAGAGTTACTCCTGTATATTTATTTTTTGTAGCTGGCAGATGTTTGTCCTTGCAGAGTTTGCAGTGGGGTGCTCACCACAGACCCCCCATCTGAAGCTGGGCTTTGGGCAGAGAAGCAGCACAAGGGTGAGGGGGGAGCACGCAGGGTCCTCCACTGCCTGGTGGTTTTGAGAGAGGTTTTGAGAGGTTTTGTCTGTCTGATCTCGATGCCTGCAGTCCTGAGAAGGTGTTTATGAGCTGTGCTCTGTCCTGCTGCACCTCAGAGCTACTCCTGGTGAGCAGGGTGAAGCTCACATACATTTGTCACATTCAGGGCCTGTCACGGGGCTGGAGTGTGGTTACTGCAGCCAGAGTTTGCTTTAGATGTGGTGCTGGGATTATAATGTGCAGTATTGGGTTGTATTAAAGTAACTGAGCTCATATTAGCAAAGCCTGGCAGTTCTGAAATGGAGCCTTTAGATTTACACCATCTTTTGCCTTGGGCCTGACCTAAATCTCAGGCATTTAGGGACAAGAAATGAATGAAGTCTTGTCTCTGTTCAGACCAAATTCCTGGCCTGTGCTGAGCGCACCATTAACGGAGCCAGCAGTGGTCGTGTCTTTGCCTGAGACTGTCATAAATTGCATTTATTAATGGCAGATGACATCAACTTCAGCCAAGTCTTTATCAGCACTTAGGCCAGACACCAGATAAACAGTTGGCTGCAAGTCTGTGCTCTAATAAAATTGCACGTGAACCTTGAACTCAGTGTTGTGGTTTAAACACTCTAAGAAATGAGCCGGTAGCTCAGCAGTGTCAAGTGGACACTCCATGAAGCCCAAGCAAGGCTGCCGTGACACATTTGCTGAGGGTCCCACCCTTGGCTCTCCGTGGGACTGTCCTGGCTCCTGCCCCAGCCCCCAGTGTCCCTGCAGGATGAGGATGAGCCGAGCTGGGGCTGCCCAGAGCCCGCACGTGTCCCCTGCACTTGGCTGTGCCTCACACTTTATTCCTCGGGACGAGTTTCCCTTCCCATCCGGCCTGCCATTCCCCCTCAGCAGAGCTGGCCCTTTGCTGCCAGCTGCACTCCAGGAAATTCCCCACTGCTGGGAAGAGATTCCCTGCTCAGGACATGCAGGGACTGCGCTCCCAAATTAAAGCAAAGTGACTACACACGTATGTCATGTTTGCTAGGGGGGCTGGAGCAGCTCTGCCAAAGTCAGGGAGAGCACTGCAGTTTTCCAAAGTTGTTTGTTTTGGGTTTTTTTTACCAAGTCTTTGAAATCCTTTTTGACATCTGCTCTTTATTACACTACAATGTAACTGTTCGTTTTGGAAAAGAGACATTTTCATTATTCATTTCTAAGTTAACAGACACATTTCCAAGTGTCTGCAATAACTGTGAGGGCTTTGCTTTCAGGTGATTTGGCCGTACAGCTGAGTCCAACTCCAACAGCATTTTCTGTTCCATGTCTGCATTTACCTTGGTCACAACTGAAACCAGGTTTTTATTAGAGGGCCAGGTTTGGTTTTCATTAAATAAATAGTTTGACTCTGTCTGAATGAGTGACGTGAAACTCTGGGAGGAAATCTGAACCTCGCAGCCCCTCGCATCCCATCTTCATCAGCAAGAAACCTCGTGTTTGTCCTTTGTAGGAACAACATTGTTGCTTTTCCCTTTCCCATCCCAGGGATCACACTGAGCTCTCCTTCTCTTACATCCAAGTCAAAAAGGATGTAAACTTTGTGGGATTTTAAAGCAGAAGTAATATGTAAGGATATTAAGGCAGAGGGATGGAGCACCGAAAAGCTGACCTCTGTTTCCCCTTGGATGCCAGACTGCATTCCCTGTCTTTGTGTTTCTGGAACAGCAGCTCAGGGCTGGGGCTGCTCTCTGGGAGCAGGGTGCTGTGAGGGCAGTGGGCTCCTGTCCTGTCCTGAGTCTCCAGTAATTACTGCAACACCCATCAGTATTTGCACACCAGAGAAAACAATTCAGGCACCTATTTTTGATTTTTGCTGTGCTTGACTCCAAAGTTAAGGCTACATCAAACTGAGTTTAAAGCCTGCAGGTAGCACATCTGCAGGTTTAAGGGATAGCAAAGCCAGTGTTGTACTCTGAGGAGTAACTCCACAGTCTCAGTTGTTGATGTCATTTAACACAATTGCAGCTCATTGTGATGTTGATATCATAGAACATTCACTTTTGGTTTTTGTTTCTTTTTCCCTCCCTGTAAGAGTCGCTCTGAAGTTCCCCTCATTTGCCTCACGATCATTGCGAGGACCCCGAGGACCCCACTGCAGTTCTGGTCTGCTCGAGGTGGATGCTTGCCAATCGTCTGTAGGCGCATTTTCCTGTGTCACCACGCCACGGTACACTGGCTTTGAGCAGTGTAATGGTAGCTCTGTGCCTGAAGATTACACCTGCTTCACGGTCCCTGCTTCACAACAATAGCCTATGAATTTCCCCACCTCTTGGCCAAGGGAACTTTCTGGGATAATTTTGGTGATCCCCCACAGAAAATCCTTTATCTGCTTCACAACCACCGTGACAGACAGAGATCAAAACCCCCTTCCAAGGACTGAGATTGAGACCCCTATATGAAGCCCCTCTCAAGGACTGAGACATGAGACCCCTACAACCCCAATACAGGCGGTGGGGGCTGACTTAACTGAAGCGAGATGTTTGCCTGGAGGCGTGATCATTGGACCAAGAAGACAATGGCTCTCGCTTACTGCTAAGAACATGGACTACCTGTTCCCCCTCGGAGGCTTCAATAGATTTACCTGTTCCCCGCCCCGTGATTGAGGACTATAATAAAAACCCCTGAGTTAACCAGAGATTTTGAGAGACTCGCCCTGACGTGACAGGCGGACCCATCGACCGGACCACGAGGGCTTCATCTCCACGTTTGGTAGCTATATTCCCCCCTTTCCTCTATCTCTTTCTCTGTCTCTTTCTCTCACTCTTAATCCCTCTATCGCATTTGCTATGGTCAATCAATAAAAGGTGCATTTGTTTTAATGCTGAAATCCCCTCTGTGTTGTGCTGTGCACTCTGAGATCAGTAAACGAACCATCACGACCCCCGCTTGTACGAGCGGATCGTGACATTAAATTGGCGTCACGGACAGGATTCTGATAGACGGAGGGGTTTGCAGGGTTGTGTGTAGTCTGTAATAGGGGAAGGACGTTTCGCTCCAGCTGCACCTAGCCTGTCATTCCCGAAAGGGTTGAACAGAGCTAGAAAGCAAGGGGGGCGACTCGAATTTCCCACAAACTGCACACGCCTAGGTGATAAGCACCCCCATACTCAATTGAGGGTTCTGTCTTCAGAATTTCACGAAAGATCTCTTAGTGCAAAAAGGGGAAACTGTTTTTGTGTTTGTGTGTCTCTGGACTGTCTGGGAAGGAAGGGACAACCTGAAGAAACTAAGCAGGGCCTCCCAGGCAGATTTTGTCTCTTCACCCACTCAGGGAAGTGAAGGGAGACACAGCCGAGCTGTGTGTGTGTGTAACTAAGTATTTCCTCCCTGTTGTGGTTTTGATCCCTTCACAAAATGACTGAAAATCTTAGTACAAAAGACAAAGCTGCATTTTATGCATTACTTGCTAAACACAATACCAAGCCTTCTCCGGGAGGAGAAGAGTGGGCACAATGTAATTGGTTTAATTTGGAAAATATTATTGATAGAGTATGCTCTTTACAACATGAAACAAAATTTAAACTGGGCAAAAACAAAACTATCCTCTGCTCAGTGTTGGGAGCTTGTCTTTCAGCAGCTGTAGAAAGTCGCTTTAAGCGAAGAAGTGAGGAAAAAGCTATAATAGACTCCCTTCAAAACCTAGTTGAAATTTTGCAAAAACAATTAAATGAAGAAAGGAATGAGATCTATGCACTGAGAGCTGCCCTTAGAGAGGAACGTGTTAAAAACTCCTATAATGTTGATTCCTCTATGGAAACAGAGGAGAAGGAAACTCCTCACATGAAACAAATTTATTCCCATAAGGAACTTGAAGCAGTCAAAAACTGCCGGGAAATCTGCTGTCCTCACTTGAGACCCTTGGTTAAAACAGAATATAATTATATAAATGATGAAGATTTTGAACCACATATCACAACCAAACATATACCATACAGCACTACTGAATTGGCTAAGCTAAAAAAGGAATACAGCCGCCTCCCACAAGAATCGGAGACAGAGTATGTCTTCCGAGTGTCCCTCACTGGTGGAGATCAAATTAAATTAACTGAACATGAGGCCAGTGGATATCGGGGACATGGAGTTTTCTTGACAACAGGAAATAAACATATTCCGTGGTCCCTGACTCAGTTTGCAGCTTATTGGGCAGGGGGGCTTAGCGCTTTGGAAAGGGGTGATCCTTTGGCTATAATCGGTGGCCCTGACCAACTGCTAGAAAACATTCACAAAGCTGCCTGCTTGCAAATGATACATGAAAGAAAATTAATTTCTGGCTATGAATCACCAAAGCAATTACCAGTGAAGCCAGAACTGATGACCCCTTTGATTCGGGGGCTTCCAGAATCACTCAAACCTACAGCAATTACTTTACAAAAGACCATAATGGCATTAGGTCCTGTGGAAAGGCTGGATAGATTCCTTGGAAACCCAAGCAACCAAACTGGATCTACCGATCCTGGGTTTGTTCCTTATTCAATCCCCTCTCAGTTGCCAGCTTCTCAATCTGATTCATCTGCTGGTGATCATAAAGTTTGGACTGGGAATCAGCTTGCAGCAGATCTCATTAATTACAGTAAAAAGTATGGACCTGTAAAAACCCCGGAAGACACTTCTATTAGGCTTTCCCAAGGGTACAACCATTCCCTCACCCTAGCTCAGGATGCCCAAGAGTTAGAAAATATACCCATAGGTCACAATGTAGCTGTCTATCAATACATTGATGATATCCTTGTGGGAGGAGATGAAATAGAAGAAGTGGGAGATGTCCAACAGAAAATAATCTCTCACTTAGAAAGTCTTAATTTGCAGGTTGCCTCAGAGAAAATTGAAAAAGCTTCTCAGGAAGTGAAGCTTTTGGGAATTTGGTGGAAGGGAGCTATGACATGTATTCCACCAGATACCCTAACCTCTTTAGATCAGATTAAAATGCCTGAATCCAGGAAAGATCTCCAGCAAGCTCTAGGACTATTAGTGTTCTGGAGAAAACACATTCCAGATTTCTCAATAATTGCTAGGCCCCTTTATGGTTTGCTGAGGAAAGGGGTGAAATGGGATTGGATCCCTTCTCAGGAGGAAGCAATGCACTTGCTGATTTTTGAAGTAACAGCTTATCAAGCCCTGGGCCCTATTCACCCTACAGACCCTTTCCAGGTAGAATGGGGATTTGCCTCCTCAGGGCTATCCATACACATATGGCAGCATGGTCCTGAGGGTCTGATGACATCTGCTGGTTTTTATTCCCATAGTTTCAAAGACGCTGAAAAAAGATATACTACCTGGGAAAAAGGATTGTTTGTGGTTAGCTTAGCTCTCATAGAAGTGGAGAAGGTTGCACAACAACAACCAATTGTCTTGAGAGGCCCTTTTGAAGTTATTAAAACAATCACTACTGGGACCCCCCCACCTGATGGGGTGGCCCAGGGGGCCTCAGTAAGAAAGTGGTATGCTCAGATTGAACATTACTGTAACATCTTCTCAATAACTGAAGAAGCTGTGAAAGGTGTGAATGATAAATGGGCGGTAAATGGGTGCCACAAAATCACTGCTTTTTGCCCTACACCTCCAAGCATAATTCCTTCACCACAGGGACCTGATGATCCTAAGAATCCTGCACATTACCCTGGACAACCTGCTCTGGTGGACCTTCCTACTGTAGGGGAAATATCCCTAGTGCTGAAAATCCCTCTGAATAATTATGCATGTATAGTCTTTGATGCCCTAGGGAAAGAGCATCGGATAAATTACACGCTGGACAATTCCATCATTCTAATTTTCTGCCTCTTAGTGGCAGATTTTGTTGTGTTTGCTTTTCACAGGAGAACTCCGAGGGACAATAAAGATCATCTGAACCATGATAAGACTAGTGATACTTTTCTGTATCCTAGCACAACCGCATGGCCAGAATTTTTCAGAATGGCCTTGGTCCCAAGCTTTTGTTCACTCTACTGGATCTGTGGAAAAGTGGAAGATTTAAACCTATCAACTCTTGTTATGCATGAAAATCAGATATACACTAGGCAGGAATGGGAAAACCAAAAAACCTGGCAGCTTCCAGGGATAGTGGGGGAAAAAATTAGTATAGGGTGCCGAATGATTAATGGAACCACCTATAGTAAAGCAATCTCAATCAGTGTTCGGACAAACTAAATATAAAGCACAAAGAGGTCTGCACACATCCAAGCATACAGGACTGTTGGAACAATTTCCCACCAGCACAAACAGTGGAAGTAGTTTGTCTTTGGGCCAAAAATACTGAAGGGCTTTCTTTCAAGTTTAAAATAAATATCACAGCCCAATCTACTACAGCTCATACCACCACCACTCCAACCCAACCACCAGTTATGCTTGGCTCTGGACGTTAAGAGAAATAACCGGTGTTATGGGAACAGGATTGGGAATTCTAAATACTATTAATGAATAAACTGGCTGCCACAACTAGAGATTTGGCTAAATTACAACAACCACTACAGTCATCCTTATTGGCGTTGGGAACACATCAGTGGTTGTTATCAAACATATTACCAAATTGGGAAAAGGTAAATGTAAAAGATCATAAATTGATAATTGATGCACTCAATGCTACACAAAACAATGTTTCTTTGGCCCTCAGCTGTATCCAGGCTCAATTGTGGATGCAGTGAGTTGCTGCCTCTATTATAAGAGAAGGTGAAGAAGGCACTTTTCCTACTGAAATTCGGAAAATAATTTGGGACAATGCCACTGACTTTGAAAGAGAATTCCAATCCTGGTGGAACTTAGTAAATTTTACTTACAACCCCATTACAAACACGGCTACAGCTTTTGTGTTAACCATACGTAATGCTTCAGTACATTTGATATTCCCTATCATTGCACTAGGATTGAATTATGATGGAGCTATTCTCTATCCTTCCGAGGACAGGGAATAGGCCCGTCAAATTGGTGAGAAATGGCAAACTGTTAACTTAGAATCCTGTATTGTCCGAGAACAACAAGGGTTTATCTGTGAAAGTAATGCAATTATAGCCCAAGATATTTGTCTGGATACAGAGCAAAATATCTGTCATTTTGAAATTCATCCTAATGAGGCCCCTGGAACAGTCCTTATATATATAGGTAATGGCTGTGCATGCTTTAGAACTATTTGTGATATAGTATTTGTAGAAAACATAGTAGTAGACACTAAAAATCATTCAAACTTCTGTGCTTGCAATTTTACTAAAATTACAGGATGTGATTTTTCTTATAAAGCTCCAGTTACTTCTCATTACCTTTTGCAATCGAATTATACATTGATTCACAAACTATCACCTACTCCCATTGGAATGAACCTAACTTTGGTAAAGCAATTGTTGCTTCACCAGGACTTAATAGAAATTTTGAAAAAGATCAAGAAAGATGGGCAGAAAACCCTGATAACTGTTCATCATAATGTGAAAGAAATACATCGTGTTATAGAAAGGGTAAGAAAAGATGTCGAGCACAGGTGGTGGGATACTCTTTTTGGGTGGTCACCTCCTGCCACAAGTGCCTTGAACAAATTGTGTCATCCTATCATTGTCCTTTTGATTTTAGTTCTAATTAGTTTTCTTTTTTCAGCAATCTTATTCATTATGAATTGGAGAATGATGAAACGGTTAACACGGTTGACGTCCATAATTAATGCTCATAACCTGGCAGATATCCTCTCCCCTATGGACATCCCCAAGACTATTGACACAAGGCGATTATAAAATATGAATGTATATTTTGAAATTATTTCCTTTTGTAATCTTGTGAAAATTACTTTTGATTTTTGTGATTTGTTTTGAAAGAATTATTTTAATTAATACTGATTGTTTTTATTGTTTTGATTAACTGTCATTTGTTTGATAATCTGAATTAATATTATTGTTTCCTTTTCCTTTTCTACTTTTCCTTTTCCTTCTTTTGCTCCCTCTCCCTCTCTACATACTACCTCTGTTTCTCGGGATATACTACCAACGTTGATGAGTCCTGAAGACTTAGCAACGCCACTACGGAACCCTGCTGAAGAAGATCTCTTGAAGACAATCGTGAGTCACGGGGTGATGTAAGAGTCTGTCTGAAGTTCCCCGCATTTGCCTCACAATCGTCATAAGGACCCTGAGGGCCCCACTGCAGTTCTGGCCTGCTCGAGGTGGATGCTTGCCAATCGTCTGCAGGTGCATTTTCCTGTGTCACCACGCCACGGTACACTGGCTTTGAGCAGTGTAATGGCAGTTTCTGTGCCTGAAGATTGCACCCGCTTCACGCTCCCTGCTTCACAACAATAGCCTATGAATTTCCCCACCTCTTGGCCAAGGGAACTTTCTGGGGTAACTCTGGTGGTCCTCCACGGAAAATCCTTCACCTGCTTCACAACCACTGTGACAGACAGAGATCGAAGCCCCCTCCCAAGGACTACGAAGCCCCTCTCAAGGACTGAGACATGAGACCCCTACAACCCTAATTCAGGGGATGGGGGCTGACTTAACTGAAGCGAGACTATAATAAAAACCCCTGAGTTAACCAGATATTTTGAGAGACTCTCCCTGACGTGACAGGTGGACCCATTGACCAGACCATGAGGACTTTATCTCCACGTTTGGTAGCTATATCCCCCCTTTCCTCTACCTCTTTCTCTATCTCTTTCTCTCACTCTTAATCCCTCTATCGCATTTGCTATGGTCAATCAATAAAAGGTGCATTTGTTTTAATGCTGAAATCCCCTCTGTGTTGTGTTTTGCACTCTGAGCTCAGTAAACAAACCATCACGACCCCCGCTTGTACGAGCGGATCGTGACATCTACTTCCGCTGTTGCCCACACCAGGGGACACAGATTATCAAGGCACTTTCATGACACAACTAAAACCAGTTGCTGCACCCCACCATGAGACATGGGTTACTAAACCAAACCAAACAAAGCAGGCTCTGCAGAGCTGTCACAACTTAGGCATGCATTGTGCGCGAGACATCTCTCAGTGTCTTACCAACCGCCTATACCAAAAAGGTACCTCTTTTCAAGTACAAACATACCTTTTGTCCGTAGTTCCAGCAGGTTCTGGTCTTTCTCCGGGTGGTCAGCAGGAACGAAGGAGCCCTCTTCCCAGAAAATTCCGGGTGGGCGCCCAGAGGGGTCCTGGACCCCGCTGCCCCCACGGCCAGAGAGAGCAGTCTCCTGGCTGGCTCACCAAAATGCCTTATTAAAGAAAATATGGGTATTGATCTAGTATCGATACCCAACTGTGACGGACAAAAACTCTCTAACAGTTTAAAGTTAGAAAGTGGATGTTCATTACGGTGCCAGACAGTGTGCGGATAGCTCCCAAATACACACTGCAATTTACAGGTGATCACAGAGCCCTTTTATTTACAAAAGCATTGAATACCCAAAACACAAATGCATATTCATAACCCTGGTACATCCCATTCCCCGCTTCATATGGCAATTAGCTAAAATGCTATTAAGCATGCGTAGTTTGTTCTTTGAAATGGGTCGGTGGTCCTTTTTATGGGGAGGGGTCCCCAAAATGAGGAAGTAAGATGAGTCTTCCTCATTCAGACCTTTCTACCTTTTCAATGCAAATGTGATAAATGAACCCTTGGTAGGACTCCTATTTCCTGTCTTCGTGACTGTTCAATGGGTTTCTGGGCAGAGGAGGCCAACAATTGTCTTCTGTTCCTAAAAGTTATTCATCAGTTTCTGTATTCTTCATTATAAACACAGCTAACCAAATGTGAAGTTGACAAGTAATCAGTTATTCTAATATGGAAGAGTGATCCCAAACCCAGTTTCTCTTAGTTAATTACCAACTTTTAATTTCAGCAAAGCTTACCTATCTACTTTAGTTTCAGCAAAGCTTATCTTTAACTAAAATCTTAACCCCTCTAAAATCCTTAATTCTCTAAAGTTTACATCTCATGACTTTGCATGTATCCATTTCCAAGTCGGATTACGTTCAGGCCAAATTACAAAGGCAATGTTGTAACACCTGCTTCAGGAAAATGAAGCACTTCAATTCATGCTGGACTCCTTTACCAGACAAGTTTCTATCCATTGGCCAGCCCACAAAATTTTCAATCAGGAAGCCAAAATTGTACTATCCTTAAAGAGCATTCGGAGCAGGAAACCTTTAGAGGCCTTGACAGTTTTTACTGATATGTCCGGAAGGTCCCATAAGTAATTTCTGACTTGGAAGGACCCTCAGACTCAGCAGTGGGAAGCAGACGTTGCCGAAGTGGAAGGATCACCTCTGGTTGCTGAGTTGGCCGCTGTTGTTAGGGCTTTCGAGAGGTTCTCCGAACCATTTAATTTGGTTACTGACTCTGCCTACGTGGTGGGGGTGGTGTCCAGGGCAGAACAAGCCATCCTACAAGAGGTGTCCTATATTGCATTGTTTAAATTGCCCTCAAAATTAGTAAAACTTGTCTCCCACTGAGAGCAACCATTTTATGTCATACATACAAGGTCACATACTGATTTGCCAGGGTTCATTGTGGAGGGAAACAGGAGAGCAGATGTTCTTGCTGCCCCTGCTGCGATGGCCCCACTGCCCAACATTTTTGAGCAGGCCAAACTCAGCTGCAAACTCTTTCACCAAAACGCACCTGGTCTAGTTCGCCGGTTCCACCTTACCTGGGAACAGGCCAAGGCGACCATGGCCACGTGCCCATCCTGCAGCCAGCACGCACTTCCCACCTTAAGTGCTGGGGTCAACCTCAGAGGACTCAAAAGCTGTGAGGTGTGGCAAACAGATGTCACTCATTTCCCTGAATTTGGCAAATCAAAGTATGTACATGTTTCTGTGGACACCTTTTCTGGAGCAGCGCTAGCCTCCGCCTACACAGAGGAGAAATCCTGGGACACAATTAAACACCTTGTCCAGACTTTCTCTTTTATGGCATCCAGAGAGAGCTCAAAACCGACAACGGTCTGGCGTACTGCTCCAGGGAATTCTGCAGCTTCCTGCAGCAATGGGGAGTGGAGCATAAGACTAACATCCCCCACTCCCCGACAGGTCAAGCCTGGTCGAGAGGACCCACCGAGACATCAAAAGGGTCCTCCATCAACAAGAGCGAGTATTAAAGATGGAACCGCCTTCAATTCAATTGGCCAGGGCCCTCTTCACCCTGAATTTTTTAAACTGTTTCATTGAGGTATTGAACCCCCCAATTGTCCGCCACTTTGGTGCAAACCATCAACTGACCATCAAGGAGAAGCCACTGGTCATGGTCAGAAACCCCGAGAAAGGAAAGACGGAGGGGCCTCACAAGCTGGTCACTTGAGGTCGTGGGTACACTTGCACGTCCACCCCCACGGGACTGAAGTGGTTACCATCCAAATGGGTGAGGCCCTATGCCCCAAAGGTCTCAGGGAAAAAGGGAATAACATTGCCCCAAGTCACCTGGACAGCGTGGAGGCGGAAGTGCAAGGAGGAAAGCGCATGGAAGGAGCTCCCATTCCCATCTGGCCCCTAAGCCCGATTTAATTTGTCTGTTTCCAGTCTTTTTCAGTTAAGATGGAACCCGTCCTGGTCCGAACCCTGCCTTTGAAGAACCCCCACCTGATCCTCGAGGCTTGCCTGCTCATCAGTCTCAGCATCCCAACCGTCGGATGGCTCATCCCTCAACCCAAGGCCAACGTATGGGCAACACTCGCGAGGGCCATGGGCCAGGCTCATACATGTCTCTCAGCAACTTCCGCAGACAACCCCCTCACGACCTGCCTTGTGGGGATCCCGTTTCAGCCTGAGGAGTTTCCATCAAAACTCCTGGAGATGCAGACACCAGTCAACTGTGAAGGCATCTCCGAAGGCCAAACAGTGTCCTGGAACTTGCCTCCCAAATCTTTTGTTGGAGTTAAGATAAACCTACCCGTTAAGAACCCCCTTATACTTTGGCAGAAGTATGTTTCCGCCCTTCCAATTTGAAGTTCAGAACCCCAAGAATAAGAACTCCTCGGGTCGTCTAATGCCTCCTATTGTGTTCAGTTCATGTTCCCCCCCCTAGGGGCCAGGAGAGGTTTTTCCAAGCCGTGTATCAATCGAAGGTTGTGTATACTGCCGGCAGGTGGTGTGACCGCATTGGTCACGTGAAGGTGGTGACCACCCTAGAGGCTGACCCCCTGGCCCTTCCAAAGGGAGTGTTTTTAATTTGTGGGGACAGGGCATGGGCAGGCATCCCCCCTCGCCTTGTAGGAGGTCCTTGCACTTTTGGCCAGTTGGGCCTCTTCTCACCCAATAAAACGACTCTAATGGATTGGCAGAGAAAAGAATCAACCCAATTAGCTATCAGGAAGAGAGATCTGGCAGCACTCGATGCCGACTGTGATTCTGAAATTATTCGTTGGTCCAAATCGAAAGGCGTAGCAATCACAGTCTTTTTACTCTGGGTATTGATTGCAAAGGCTCTAGGTGAATTGGCACACGTAGAGTGCTGGGTGGCAAAGCAGGCAAACTTGACATCCAACGCCTTAACCAACCTCCTCTCTGATGAGGAAGTAACAAGGCAGGCCACACTGCAGAATCGTGCAGCAATTGACTATCTGCTACTCCTCCACAGTCACCGGTGTGAGGACTTTGAGGGGCTCTGCTGCTTTCACTTATCATCCAGGGCTGAGAACATATATGATGCCATCCAGGAGATCCGTGAAATGGTCGGGAGCATAAAGAAAGAGACCGATAACTGGTTGGGGGGGATCTATTTTAAAAACCGTTCTGTTAACTCTATTTATTCTTGTGCTGGTTTTAGTCTCCTTTGGGTTAATCAAACAGACAGTATGTAAGTTAATTTTAAGCACCACTCACTCCCCCACTGCCAACCACGTCATCGTGCCAACAGCGCCCGAGATGGAGGAGGGCATGGGAACTGGAGGGAGATTTGGAGGAAGTTGGGGACCCTGAAAGAGAAGAAGGATGTCATCAGGAGGAGTGGGCCACCCATCAGCATTGGTTCACAGACCTCTATCAAGACTCCAAGAATCTTCCTCCCCCGTTCCGGTTCTCCTCCTCTTAAAAAATAAAAAAGGGGGAGATGTGGTGGTGCAGAAGTTGTTTTATAAGATTTTGGATGTTTTATGTAATTAATTTATGGGTTTTATAAAAAGTTATTGTAAAATGTTTTGTTCCATATGCCCCTGTTATCCCCAATGGTTTTCCCCCTTACGTTTGTTATATAACTTTCAGTTATGTGTCAACCACTCTATCCCCCACCTGTTGCTGTCACTCTTCTCTCTCTCCCTCTTGGGTGCCCTGTCTGTCACTCCAGGGCCCTTCCCTGGAGCCTGGAAAGTTCCAGGGAGGGCGTTGTGTGATAGGTGGGCGTCCTGGAAATCCCCTTCTCCCCATCACAGATTGGTTCCCCTGCTGAATGTTAACACCCCCGGTTCCACCCTAAGTTGGCCTGATTGGGCAACCTGTTGTTACCACCCCTTGTACCACCCCTGTTTATAAGCTGTTGCACAGCTGTTGTTGGGGCTCCCTCTCTAGAGCAGAGGCCCTAAAGTGCAGAGATCCGGTCATGTCTCCCCCTTAAGAAAACCCGGTTAACAATGCTCAGAGAGTCAACCATCTTTCCATCGTCGTGGTCGCATTCACCATCAGGTCCATCCCTAGGCGTGGGGAACCAAGATCCCACAGGGAGAAGAGAACAAGTCTAACTAGCGACCCCGAACTTAAGCGCGTGAGCCGCAGTGAGGGATTGAGCTAGCCCATGGGCCAGCGCTTCCGGGCGCGGATTGGATGCCGTGACACTCCTTTTTTATTTACACTTCTTGCCTGATCAGCATTTGAGTTGGAGTACTTTCACAAGTGTTGGTCCTTTTCACTGCCCCTTATTTCATCTCAGTCCATTTGGTCTTAATCCCTCCGGTTCCAAATTTTCTCCGTAGAATTAATTTGTTGAGTTTCTCATCATATCTACTCTCCTGAGTGTTTGTTAGAATATATTCTGGGTTTTCAAGATTTAAATTAATATTAATTGGGTAGGTTCCATCTCCTTCCCTGCACTTCCTGTCATCCCATTCACTCTTTGATTTTCATGTGCCTTCAAAATTTTCCGTTTTTCATTTTAAGCTTTCATGTCTTCAATCACTTTTCCACTCCTTCTTTTATTTACTATTCTTCGCTGCTTTCAGTATTTGAATTGGAGTACTTTTCACAAGTGTTGGTCCTTTTTACTGCGCCTCATTTCATCTCAGTCCATTTGGTCTCAATCCCTCCGTTTCCAAATTTTCTCAGTTGTACTCACTCGCACTGTTTCTCGTCCTAGCTCAATTCCTGAGTGTTTCTTGGTCTTAGTTCTCTCATTTCAAGATTTCAATGAAGATTAATTGGACAAGCTTCCGTCTGTTTCCCTGCATTTCTTGTCATCCCATTCACTCTTTGCTTTTCACAAGCTTTCAAAATTTTCCCTTTTTCATTTTAAGCTTGCATGTCTTAAATTTCATTTCCTCTCCTTCTTTTATTTACATTACTTGCCTGATTTCAGCATTTGAATTGGCGTGCTTTCGGCAAGTGTTTCACTGCCCCTCATTTCATCTCTGTCCTTTTGGGCTCAGTAACTCCAGTTCCAAATTTTCTCGGTTGATTCATTTGCACTGTTTCTCATCACATCTCCTTTCTTGAGAGTTTGTTATACTTTGTTCTTCATTTTCAAAATTTCAAGGCAGACTAATTGGGCAGGCTTCCTTCTCCTTCCCTGCATTTTATGTCATCCCATTCACCATTTGTTTTTCACGAGCTTTCACAATTTTCCCATTTTCATTTTAAGCTTGCATGTCTTCAATTCCTTTCCCTCACCTTCTTTTACTTAGCTATCTTCCCTGATTTATGCATTTGAATTGGAGTAGTTTTCAAAAGTGTTGGTCCTTTTCGATGTCCCTTATTTCACATCAGTCCATTTGGTCTAATCCCTCTGGTTCCGAATTTTCTCTGTAGTTTTAATTCACACTGTTTCTCATCATATCTCCTTTCCTGAGCGTTTGTTAGACTTTGTTCCCTGGTTTAGAGGTTTCAATGAAGATTAATTGGACAACCTCCCTCTCTGTGTCTGCATTTTATGTCATCACATTCCCTTTTTGCTTTTGACATGCTTTTATAATTTTCGCATTTTCATCTTAAGCTTTCATGTTATTAATATATTTTCCACTCCTTCTTTTATTTACCTTTGTTGCATGATTGCAGCTTTTGTGTTGGCACATTTTTGGCAAGTGTTGGTCCTTTTCACTGCCCCTCACTTCATCTCAGTTCATTTGGTCTCAATCCCTCTGGTTCCAAATTTTCTCGGTTGTTTTCATTCGCACTGTTTCTCATCGTATCTCCTTTACTGAGCGATTGTTAGACTTTGTTCTCTGTTTTCCACATTTCATTCCCACTTCCAAAATGAAGACTTTCCTTTTGGGGAAGGGAATGAAATCTAGCTATTTCAATGAAGATTACTTGGGCAGGCTTCCATCCCTTTCCCTGCACTTCTTCTCATCCCATTCACTTTTTGCTTTTCACATGCTTTCAGAATTTCCCCTTTATCATTTTAAGCTTGCATTTCTTCATTTCTTTTTCTTACATTCTTTTATTTACCTTTCTTGCCTGATTGTGGCATTTGAATTGGAGTACTTTTGGCCAATGTCATCCATTTCATTGTTCCTCATTTCATCTCAGTCCATTTGGATTCAACCCCTCTTGTTCCAAATTTTCTCAGTTGTTTTCATTCGCACGGTTTCATCTCATATCT
The DNA here is from genome assembly GCF_015227805.2 of Hirundo rustica. NCBI lineage: Eukaryota > Metazoa > Chordata > Aves > Passeriformes > Hirundinidae > Hirundo > Hirundo rustica. Next base: position 22,183 of record NW_026690226.1, read on the forward strand.
CTTTTCCTGAGCGTTTGTTAGCCTTTGTTCTCTGTTTTCAAGATTGCAATCTTGTTTCATAAAGAAAGACTTTCCGTTTGTGGAAGTGAATGAAGTAATGTGATTTGAATGAAGATGAACTGGGCAGGCTTCCATCCCTTTCCTTGCACTTCTTGTCATCCCATTCACTCTTTGCTTTTGACATGTGTCCTGGGGTGACTGCGTATCCCCAGTCGTCTGTTGGGTGCAGGGGGGAGGGCAAGCACGGTTTGTTTTTCCCCAGGAAAACTCTGCTCATCGGAGTGACCTTGAAGTGGGGGAGTTGGAACACGGCAAGACGAAAGAAGCTCTTGTTTTTTCCCCGGCAGTTAGTTTAGTGCTAGCGTAGTTAGACGCTGTAGAATAGTTGAAGCTTTTTGCTTTTTTTTTCTTTTTCTTTTTTTGTCCTTTTTTTCCTTCCTTTTTGCTTTTTTTGCCCTCTCCTCGGAACTGTTCCAACCTCTCCGGACTAAGGACCTGGGGGAGCACCAGGGGCCTCCACAGGGGACCCACCCCACCAAGACCAGTCCTGTACATCTCCTTTTCTCCCAACGTCAGCTGAGACGGAGCGGTGGAGCACAGTGACGACCCTCAAGAGGAGACTTTCTTTAAGTTTGTTATCCCTCCGTAAGCGGCACGAGGCTCTTGTCATTGAGTATTGTGCTGGGAGTGCTTTGCCTGTTTAATAAACAGTTTTTTTCCACTTCTCTCTGAGGAAATCTTTTCCCGAACTGGTTGGAGGAGGGGAGGGGGGCCCCGTGGGAGGGTTTCTCCCAAAATCTGCCTGAAACCACCACAAACTTCTTGGTGCCCAAACGTGGGGCTCGAGAGAGTGGAAAAACCCTGTGCTGATTAGTATTTAGCAGTCAGTAACTATGCTGTTTGACCTCATGTCTCTTGGGCTGGGGGCCTTGATGTGTTTTGGATCCTTAGGCTTCTTTGAGGTCTTAATACCTTTGTGGTCCTTAGGTTTATTTGCATATCCAGAGATAGCCCCAATATTGTCATTAATACGCAGTTTTTACAGTAGAGGGACACGGATTAGAGTAGCTATTGGCCTTGGTTTAATGATAATAATTTGTAGGAAGTTTATAAAGGTGCTGAGATCTTTTCCTACTATGTATGGGTCATGGTTATGGTTATTCACCCTGTTTGTGGGAGGAGGAGCAGAGGATGAAGCGTTGCAGTCTTTCGTTTCCTTCTTCTCCTCTGAATCGGTTAAATCATTGTTGGAGAATGTTGAGTTTCCCCTGAGTGTTAAAGAGACGATCTTTCTGGTCTGTCATCTGGTAAGCCTCCTCTATACAGTCTGCAGCTTCTCTAGAATATGGGCTGAGATTTCTAGAGGGGCTGATGAAACTCCTGACCCAGGCAGAGGAAATCCTGAGTGGTGTGGAGAATGGGAGGATATGGGCCAACTCCTCAAGGAATTCTCTGACCCTGTAGTCTGGGATTTTCCACGGGAACAAATTCAGAATCCAGTGGAGCTGGGGAAATACCTGAAAGAGAGGTACCATGATGGCTCTAAGGGGGAAAGGATTGCTGCAGTAAGCTGGGCCCTGGCATATGCTTATCGCACATTGCTAGAGACTGTAGGGCAGCAGACAGAGACGGGGGGAAGGGATACAAATCAACAGCTACCCCAGTCACTCAGGCTACAGCCAACACCCCAGTTATGAAGCCAGCAGCTAAACTAGAACCTGAGCCTGAGTTGGCAGCTAAAGCAGACAGTAAGCCTAAGCCCCTGGCAGTTGCTCCGGCAAAGAAGCACACACACAAAACCGATCGACCAGTGGATGATGATGACCCAAGAGAAGGACCTTCACCAAAATCAGAAACCAAAGCTTCTAGCACAGGATCAGAAGCCAATATTGATTCCTTTTCCCTGAAGGACCTTCGGGGCCTAAGAAAGGATTACCGGCGACAACCTGATGAATCTATAATTAGTTGGTTAGTCCGTCTTTGGGATGCTGCAGGCGAGGCTACAATTCTGGACGGCACTGAAGTGAGGCATTTGGGATCCCTGTCACATGATCCAGTCATCGACCAGGAGATGATGAGAGAGACTAGTCCTTGCAGTCTCTGGGTATGGGTCCTAGGAAGTGTGGCAGAAAGATACTTGTGTGCAGATGATCTCTATATGCAGCAAACCCCATGGAAGACCATAGAACAAGGGATTCAACGCTTGAGAGAAATGGCAGTGGCAGAGATGGTTTTCTCAGATGATATAAACACTAGGAACCCAGACTTGGTATCATGTACATCTGTGATGTGGCGAAAACTTAGACAACTCAGGCCATTAGAATACGCTTCTGCTTTAGCAGTAATGAAGCGGGAGGACATGGAGGAGACTGTGCTTGATATGGCAAAGAAGCTCCGAGCATATGCAGATGCTGTGCATGGCCCAACACACGCCAGAATCGCAGCTGTAGAAACACGTCTACAGAAACTAGAGGATAAGATAGATGAGAATCATAAGAGACTCAGGGAGGAGATTAGAGAGGACCTTCTCCAAATCTCAGCAGTACAGATCAGAGGTTCTGGTACCCAACGTAGACGCTCCCCGGCTAGGGAGAGAGGATACACTCCACGTGCTGAGCTGTGGTTCTTCCTGCGGGATTGCGGAGAAAATATGAACAGATGGGATGGAAAATCTACGGCTGCCCTGGCACAACGGGTGCGTGAATTGAAGGAAGTCAAGACTCAAAGAGGGAGTTCCACCAAAAGGGAAGCGGCTCCAGTTGCCCGTAGCCGAACTGCCAGGTATGACGATGATGACATGTCCGACCCCCTTGAAGGAACCTCTAAGACATATGCTCAAGGAAAGAAGGATAACCAGGCTTAGAGGGGCCCTGCCTCTAGCCAGGTAGAGGCCAGGGAAAACCGTGTATTTTGGACTGTGTGGATTCGTTGGCCTGGCACATCTGAACCACAAGACTATGAGGCCTTGGTTGATACTGGTGCGCAGTGCACATTAATGCCATCAAGACATGTAGGGGCAGAATCTGTGTCTATTGCTGGCGTGACAGGGGGATCACAAGATTTTACTTTGGTGGAAGCAGATGTGAGCCTAACTGGAAAGGAGTGGAAGAAATACCCTCTTGTGACTGGGCCAGAGGCCCCATGCATTTTGGGCATAGATTACCTCCAAAGTGGGTATTTCAAAGACCCGAAAGGACTCAGGTGGGCATTCGGGATAGCGGCTGTAGTGACAGAGGGCATCCGGCAATTGAACACCTTGCCTGGACTGTCTGAGAATCCCTCTGCAGTAGGACTCCTGAAAGTACAAGAGCAACGGGTACCAATTGCCACTTCTATAGTGCACCGCTGACAGTATAGGACAACTCGAGATGCTGTGATTCCCATCCATAAGATGATTCAAGAGCTGGAGAGCCAAGGGGTGGTCAGTAAAATCCACTCACCCTTCAACAGCCCCATTTGGCCTGTGCGCAAATCTGAAGGAGAATGGAGATTGACTGTGGACTACCGTGCACTGAATGAGGTGACACCGCCACTGAGTGCTGCCGTGCCAGACATGTTGGAGCTCCAGTACGAGCTGGAGTCCAAGGCAGCAAAATGGTATGCCACAATTGACATTGCCAATGCATTTTTCTCCATTCCTTTGGCAGCAGAATGCAGGCCTCAGTTTGCCTTCACATGGAGGGGAGTGCAGTACACCTGGAACCGACTGCCCCAGGGGTGGAAGCACAGCCCCACCATCTGCCATGGACTGATCCAGACTGCACTGGAAAAGGGTGAGGCTCCAGAACATCTACAGTATATTGATGACATCATTGTGTAGGGGAACACAGCAGCAGAAGAGTTTGAGAAGGGAAAGGAAATCATCCAGATCCTCCTGGAAGCCGGTTTCGCTATCAAGAAGAGTAAAGTTAAGGGACCAGCTCATGAGATCCAGTTCCTGGGAGTAAAGTGGCAAGATGGGCGGCGGCAGATTCCCTACTGAGGTCATCAACAAGATTACAGCGATGTCTCCCACCAACCAATAAGAAGGAGACACAAGCTTTCCTAGGTGCTATAGGTTTCTGGAGGATGCATATTCCCGAGTATAGTCAGATTGTGAGCCCTCTTTACCTGGTCACCTGCAAAAAGAATGATTTCCACTGGGGCCCTGAACAGCAACAAGCCTTTGCCCAGATCAAGCAGGAGATCGCTCATGCAGTAGCCCTTGGCCCAGTGAGGACAGGACCAGATGTGAAGAACGTGCTCTACTCAGCAGCCGGGAGCCATGGCCTGTCCTGGAGCCTTTGGCAGAAGGTGCCTGGGGAGACTCGAGGCCAGCCACTAGGATTTTGGAGTCAAAGCTACAGAGGGTCTGAAGCCAATTACACCCCAACTGAGAAGGAAATCTTAGCAGCCTATGAAGGAGTTCAAGCCGCCTCGGAGGTGATTGGTACAGAGGAGCAACTCCTCCTGGCACCCCGACTGCCTGTGCTAGGGTGGATGTTCAAAGGGAAGGTCCCCTCCACCCATCATGCCACTGATGCCACATGGAGCAAGTGGATTGCTCTTATTTCGCAGCGCGCCCGTATGGGTCAACTGAATCGCTCTGGGATTTTAGAAACAATTACCAATTGGCCTGAGGGTGAAAATTTTCGCCTCATAGATGAAGAACAAGAGCAAGTGACACGGGCTGAAGAGGCTCCACCATACAACCAATTGCCAGCAGAGGAGACGCATTATGCCCTTTTCACTGACGGTTCCTGTCGTATTGTAGGGATGAACCGGAAGTGGAAAGCAGCCGTGTGGAGCCCCACACGACAGGTTGCTGAGGCCACTGAAGGAGAGGGTGGATCAAGTCAACTTGCAGAACTCAAGGCTGTTCAATTGGCCTTGGATATTGCTGAAAGAGAGGGGTGGCTGAGGCTCTGCCTCTATACCGATTCATGGATGGTAGCCAATGCTCTGTGGGGATGGCTGAAGAGGTGGAAAGAGGCTAATTGGCAGCGTGGAGGGAAACCAATTTGGGCTGCTGAGGAGTGGAAAGACATTGCTACCAGGCTAGGGAGACTACCTGTGAAAGTCCACCACGTAGATGCCCACATCCCCAAGAGTAGAGCTAATGAGGAGCATCGAAACAACGAGCAGGTAGATCGGGCAGCAAAAATAGAGGTGTCAAAGATTGATTTAGATTGGGAACACAAGGGAGAGTTGTTCCTAGCTCGATGGGCCCATGATGCCTCAGGCCATCAGGGCAGAGATGCCACCTATAAGTGGGCCCGAGACCGAGGGGTGGATCTAACCATGGACAGTATTTCTCAGGTTATCCACGACTGTGAGACGTGTGCTGCCATCAAGCAGGCCAAGCGGGTGAAGCCCCTATGGTATGGCGGGCGATGGTCCAAGTATAAGTATGGGGAAGCCTGGCAGATTGACTACATCACCCTTCCCCAAACCCGCCAAGGCAAGCGCTACGTGCTCACAATGGTGGAAGCCACCATGGGGTGGCTGGAGACCTACCCTGTGCCCCATGCTACTGCCCGAAACACCATCCTGGGCCTTGAAAAGCAAGTCCTGTGGAGACATGGTACCCCTGAGAGGATTGAGCCAGACAACGGGACTCATTTCAAGAACAGCCTTATTAACACCTGGGCTAGGGAACATGGCATTGAGTGCGTGTACCATATTCCCTACCATGCACCCGCTGAAGGCCAAGTGGAGAGGCACAATGCATTGTTAAAAACCCAGTGGAAAGCATTTGGGGGGGGCGGATCTTTCAAGAATTGGGAGCAGCATTTGGCAAAGGCCACCTGGTTGGTCAACACCCGAGGCTCCACCAACCGAGCAGGCCCCGCCCAGGCTGAGCCTCTGCATACAATAGATGGAGATAAAGTCCCAGTGGTGCATGTCAGAGGTCTGTTAGGGAAGACAGTGTGGATCAAGTCTGCCTCAAGTACAGACAAACCCATTCATGGGGTTGTCTTTGCTCAGGGACCAGGTTGCACATGGTGGATAATGCAGAAAGATGGAACAACACGATGTGTACCTCAGGGAGATCTGATTGTTGGGTGAGAATCATTTATAAACCTCACTGTCTGCTAAATGCTATTGCCATTGTCTGTACATTAAACCACGCAGAATGAAATAGAAGGAAATGTGTAAGTGAGAGGGTATGTGTTAAGTGTTGAAAGTATGAGCAAGTGTTGAAGGTATGAGTAAGTGAGAGAGGAATCCTGCTGCCCTGCAGCCTGGGGCCTGGATTCAGTGGCTCAGTGTGGAACGTGACAGGAGCATGACGGGTATTGCTTGTATTCTTTTTTTGTGGGGAGAATGGATGGAAGTTTTATGTGGAATATACGTTGGTTCTGTCTGTAAGTCGACGATATGGGGATAAGGGGTGGAAGATGTCCTGGGGTGACTGTGTATCCCCCATCGTCTGTTGGGTGCAAAGGGGAGGGAAGCGCCATTTGTTTTCCCCAGGAAAACTCTGCTCATCGGAGTGACCTTGAAGCGGGGGAGTTGGAACACTGCAAGACAAAAGAAGCTCTGTTGCTTTTTTCCCTGACAGTTAGTTAGTTAGTTTAGTGCTAGCGTAGTTAGACGCTGTAGAATAACTGAAGCTTTTTGCCTTTTTCTTTTTCTTTTTTCCTTTTTTTCCCCTTCCTTTTTTCTTTTTTTTGCCCTCTCCTCGGAACTGTTCCAACCTCTTCAGACTAAGGACCTGGGGAAGCACCGGGGGCCTCCACAGGGGACCCACCCACCAAGACCAGCCCTGCACATCTCCTTTTCTCCCAACGTCAGCGGAGATGGAGTGGCGGAGCACAGTGACTATCTTCAAGAGGAGACTTTCTTTAAGTTTGTTACCCCTCCGTGAGCGGCATGAAGCTCTTGTCATCGGGTATTGTGCTGGGAGTGCTTTGCCTGTTTAATAAACAGGTTTTTTCCACTTCTCTCTGAGGAAATCTTTTCCCGAACCGGTTGGAGGAGGGGAGGGGGGCCCGTGGGAGGGCTTCTCCCAAAATCTGCCTGAAACCACCACACATGGACAGGCTGAGGATGGCTGCCTTGCATTGTTCATTTGCATTGGTCAGCGCCATCTCCTCCAGGACCTGTTCCTGGGCTCCTTCTTTCTTAACCTGTAACTCGATAGCTCGGGTTAATCACTCCACAAATGTTACAAGAGGTTCTAATTGAAGCAAAGGCATTTCCTGAGCCTGCTTGAGGGCTGAGACCCATTCACCATCACCACATAGATATTCTAACAGAATTGGGAAATTATTATTATCAACAGCTGTTTCAGGATTTTGCCAAAGCTCCAGAAGTAAATCTCTTCGGAGCGCAAAGGGAACAATAGGATTCCCTGCTAAATTTCCTTTTAAAAGGTTGTGAAAGTATTAACTTTCATATCCAAAATTTATCTGAGCTTTGTATAAATCCCGAATCGCTTTTGTGGGGGTTAGGTGTCCCAATCACCATGGACAAACCCCCCTCTTTTTGACCGTTATGTGGACAGGGGTAGCAGAAAAGTTGGGATTGGTTCCCGCTTCCAGGTTCCCGGCTCCCCCCCCCGGAGTGTGGGACCTGGGACTGTGGGCGGGGAAACCGTGGGAACCAGGGGCAGGGAGGGGCTGGAGGCTTGAGTCACACGGGTAGGAGTTGGAGCGCGGAGGTTTGAGGGTAGGGGCAGAGTCAGAGGAGAGGGCAGTGCCGGGGGCGGCACCGAAGGGAAGGAGGGGTCTGGGGAGAGGAAGGGATTGCGAAAGGGATTGCAGGAATCAGGGACAGACAAAGAGAGAGGCTCCTTTGGCATCTGCCATTTTGGGGAACAAAGGAGTCTCCACCATCTTGTGATCCCCCCACAGAACTGAGACCAGCTTGGGATTCACTGAGATGGGGGGTTTGAGCACCTGAACTGTCTGCAAAAGTAAACCAAACACGGGGTTTACAAACTGGGGAAGAAGGGTGGTTTGAGGAAAGTTTAGGGGTTTCTCGAGGAATCTGGCCAGGATTAGTCGAGCAGGGGGACTCAGGAATTTGAGGAAAGCCAGGGGAGCTGCAGCTTCCCTGCCCTGTCTGGTGGGCTGCTTTCCTCAGAATACCCAAGCTTGTTGAAGGGATTTTGGGGTCAGGAGAGGGAGAAACTGAGGAAACTGGGGAAAAATCGCAAAGAACTGGCTGTTTTTTTCCTTCATTTTGCTTTTGCAATGCAAGCTCCAAAGAGCAAAATTTGCAGGTTTTTTACCCTTAGGGGAGCATGATTCAGCCAATTTATTTGCAACAGCTTCCCAACATTCCGGGAAGTTTATTTCTTCCAGGGACACATGTGGAAAGTGAGAAAACAAACAGTGAATAAATTTTTTCAACTGTTTCTTTGAACAATCCGTCCCACCATCATCCAAGGCACTTCAAATTTTGTAAAAGACCCTTTTCTGGCACACAGACAGCCTAGCATCCATTTTTTTGGCTCAGATTTTCAATTTCTGTGTCCCCTTTGACTGCAACTGGGAAACCAAAAGAAAAAAAAAAGAAAAAAAAAGAAAAAACAAACAAACAAACAAACAAAAACCCACCTCACTGGAGAGGGGAAAAAAAAAAAATTAAGGAGAAACTGTTATTTTTTCCACCCCAGGGCAGTGCAGCTGAAATCAATTTGCTTTTAAAAGCACCCTGAAGGTTTTGTCTGAAGGCAAAAACCTTCCCCCAAAGGAAAAACTCCTCCCTGAGGTTTAAAGCCTCTGAAAGATTTTTCCTAAGACTCTCGAGTTGGGAATACTTACCAAAAATCCAGCACGCAGACAAAAAAACTTCCCAGTCACTCCCCTTTGCCTGAAACTGACTCTTTTGGTGCAAAAAGAGCTTCCAGTTTCGGTTCCCAGGGTCGGCTGTCCACGAACATGTGCTCACCTTCTCTGGGAGCAGCCTGTCCATCGGGGGGGCTTCTTCGAAGAAATCCAATGGGTTCTTTTGAGTCCAAAGGAAAACCGCAGCCTCTCTCTCTGCAGTCCAGTGTTTCTGAGACTCCACAGTGAACACCAAGCCTGACCGGTCTGTCTCTCTGCGTGGATGGGCCACGTTTCTGGACTCATGTGCCTGCGTGGGGTTCCTCGGTCACGTGCTCCACATGTGGTCCTTCGAGCCCTCTGAGAGCCCTCTGTGGCTTCAGGCACCACGCTTGGGCATCACCTACAGTGTATCTCTCCCGGAGCCCCGGCTCCATTTTTGCCTTGGCTAGCTTGAGAGAGAATCCATGCCAGGATGGAATTTTTTCCTTCAGGTCCTTAAAGATCCCAGAGGCTGCTGGAACCTTTTCCTTTAGAAAGAGCAGGTCTCCATTGATGGCAAAAGGAAGGAGTCTGCCCATGATCTGGGAAGAATCATGTCTTTATTCTGGGGTCCTGTCCCCGCAGGGTCTGGAGCTCAGTCCAGTCCCTGTCCCTGTCCCCATCGCAAGAGAGGGATCCATGTTCTTCTCCTGGCTTTTACCACGGGGGAAGGAGCTAGAGGCAGGGACAAGCCACTACCCAACTAAGGATAAGGTGGGAGTGGAACAGAGTTGGATTACATTCCAGGGTGGGAGGATGGGCAGGGAGAAGGAGCAGGGACAAACCTCGTGATACATGATGGTACAGAAGAAACCATTACAAAACCCAATATAAAAATGAAATACAATATAAACCAAATTAATGCACTACAACAATCGGGAGCCCGACCAACTAGCACACGATCAGAAGCCCAATCAACTGGCACAACATCAGGAGCTCAACCAAATGCTACAAGATCAGGAGCTACTATTGAGTCCTTTTCCCTGAAGGACATTATGGCCTAAGAAAGGGTTACACTCAACGACCTGATGAATCTATAATTAGTTGGTTAGTCCGTCTTTGGGATGCTGCAGGCGAGGCTACAATGCTGGATGGCACTGAAGCAGTCATTTAGGATCCCTGCCACATGATCCAGTTATCAACCAAGAAATGATGAGGGAGGCTCACTCTTGCAGTCTCTGGGAACAGGTCCTGGGAAGTGTGGCACAAAGATATCTCTGTGCCGACGATCTCTATATGCAGCAAACCCAGTGGAAATCCATTAAACAAGGGATTCAATGCTTGAGAGAAATGGCAGTGGCAGAGATTGTCTTCTCAGATGACCTAAACACTAGGAACCCCGACTTGGTACCATGTACACCTGTGATGTGGCAAAAACTTGTACGACTTGGGCCACAAGAATACTCTTCTGCTTTAGCAAGAATGAAGCAGGAGGACATGGAGGAGACTGTGCTTGATATGGCAAAGAAGCTCTGAGCATATGCAGATGCCGTGCATGGTCCAACACATGCAAGAATTGCAGCTCTGAAAACGCATACACGGAAATTAAAAGACAAATGGAGGAGATAAAAGAGGCCTTTCTCCAAATCTCTGCAGTACAGGTCAGAGGTTCTGGCACCACACGCAAACGTTCCCCAGATAGAGAGGGAAAGGGCATCCCACAGGCTAAGCTGTGGTCCTTCCTGTGTGATTGTGGAGAAAACATGAGAAGATGGGATGGAGAATCTACTGATGCTCTGGCACAATGGCCGTGTGAATTGTTGGAAGACAAGACTATGATAGGAAGTTCTACCAAGAAGGAAGCAGCTCTGGTTACACAGGAAAATAAGGACAACCAGGCTTAGAGGGGCCCTGCCTCTAGCCAGGGAGAGGCATGGGAAAACCAGGTCTATTGGACAGTGTGGAGCCGATGGCCTGGCACAATAGAATCACAAAAATATGAGGCCTTGGTTGACACTGGTGCACAGTGCACATTACTTCCATCAAGACATGTGGGGGAAGAATCTGTTTCCATTGCTGGCATGACAGGGGCTCCACAAGACTTGACTTTGGTGGAAGCTGATGTGAGCCTGACTGGAAATGCCTCTGAAATCTGAAATGCATCTGGAAATGAGTGGAAGAGACACCCTAATGTGACTGGCCCAGAAGCTCCATGCATTTTGGGCATAGACTTCCTCTGAAATGGGTATTTCAAAGATCCAATGGGATTCAGGTGGAAGAGCAATGAGTGCCAATTGCCACTTCGATGGTGCACCGCCGACAGTATCAGACAAATCGGGATGCCGTGATCCCCATCCACAAGATGATTCGTGAGCTGGAGAGCCAAGGGGTGGTCAGCAAAACCCACTCACCTTTCAACAGCCACATCTGGCCTGTGTGTAAGTCTGACAGAGAATGGAGATTGACTATGGACTACTGTGCCTTGAACTAAGTGACTCCACCATTGAGCCCTGCTGTGCTGGACATGCTGGAACTCCAGTACGAGCTGGAGTCCAAGGCAGCAAAATGGTACGCCACAATTGACATTGCTAATGCATTTTTCTCCATTCCTCTGGCTGCAGAATGCAGGCCTCAGTTTGCTTTCACCTGGACGGGTGTGCAGTACACCTGGAACCAACTGCCCCAGGGGTGGAAACACAGCCCCACCATCTGCCATGGACTGATCCAGGCTGCACTGGAAAAGGGTGAAGCTCCGGAGCACCTACAGTACATTGAGGACATCATTGTGTGGGGGAACACAGCAATGGAAGTGTTTGAGAAAGGAGAGAAGATCATCCAAATTCTCCAGAAGGCTGGCTTCGCTATCAAGAATAGCAAAGTCAAGGGACCTGCCCGAGAGATCCAGTTGCTGGGAGTAAAGTGGCAAGATGGACGGTGGCAGATTCCCACTGAGGTCATCAATAGGATCACTGCAATGTCCCCACCAACCAGCAAAAAGGAGACACAAGCTTTCCTAGGCGCCATAGGTTTCTGGAGGATGCACATTCCTGAGTACAGCCAGACTGTGAGCCCTCTCTACCTGGTCACCTGCAAGAAGAACGATTTCCACTGGGGCCCTGAACAGCAACAAGCCTTTGCCCAGATCAAGCAGGAGATCGCTCATGCAGTAGCCCTGGGCCCAGTGAGGACGGGACCAGATGTGAAGAACGTGCTGTACTCAGCAGCCAGGAACAATGGCCTGTCCTGGAGCCTTTGGCAGAAGGTGCCTGGGGAGACTCAAGGCCGACCACTGGGATTCTGGAGCTGAAGCTACAGAGGGTCCGAAGCCAACTACACTCCAACAGAGAAGGAAATCTTGGCCGCCTATGAAGGAGTTCAAGCTGCCTCAGAGGTGATTAGCACAGAAGCACAACTCCTGCTGGCACCCCAGCTACTGGTGCTGGGGTGGATGTTTAAAGGAAAAGTTCCCTCCACCCATCACGGCACCAACGCCACATGGAGCAAATGGATTGCCCTCATCACTCAGCGCGCCCGCATTGGAAACCCAAATCGCCCTGGGATTTTGGAGATAATTACAAACTGGCTGGAAGGCGAAAACTTTGGTCTCATGCATGAAGAGGAGCAGGAACAAGTGACACGTGCTGAAGAAGCTCCACCATACAACCAACTGCCAGCAGAAGAAACACGCTACGCTCTTTTCACTGACGGTTCCTGCCGCATCGTAGGGATGAAACGAACGTGGAAAGCAGCTGTATGGAGTCCCACACGACAGGTTGCACAAGCCACTGAAGGAGAAGGTGGGTCAAGCCAACTCGCTGAACTCAAAGCTGTTCAACTGGCCCTGGACATTGCTGAAAGAGAGAAGTGGCCAAAGCTCTACCTCTGCACTGATTTGTGGATGGTGGCCAATACTCTGTGGGGTTGGCTGGACAGGTGGAAAAAGGCCAATTGGCAGCATAGGGGAAAGCCAATCTGGGCTGCAGATGAGTGGAAGGACATTGCCACTCGGGTAGAGAAGCTACCTGTCAAAGTCCGTCATGTAGATGCCCATGTCCCCAAGAGTCGGACTAATGAGGAGCACCGAAACAACGAGCAGGTAGATCAGGCTGCAAAGATAGAGGTGTCAAAGATAGACTTAGATTGGCAACACAAGGGAGAGTTGTTTCTAGCTCGATGGGCCCATGATGCCTCAGGTCACCAGGGCAGAGATGCCACCTATAAGTGGGCCTGAGACCAAGGGGTGGATCTAACCATGGACAGTTTTTCTCAGGTTATCCATGACTGTGAGACGTGTGCTGCCATCAAGCAGGCCAAGCGGGTGAAGCCCCTATGGTATGGCGGGCGATGGTCCAAGTATAAGTACGGGGAAGCCTGGCAGATTGACTACATCACCCTTCCCCAAACCCGCCATGGCAAGTGCTATGTGCTCACAATGGTAGAGGCCACCACAGGATGGTTGGAGACCTACCCTGTGCCCCACGCTACAGCCCGTAACACCATCCTGGGCCTTGAAAAACAAGTTCTTTGGAGGCATGGTACCCCTGAGAGGATTGAGTCAGAAAATGGAACTCATTTCAAGAACAGCCTCATCAACAACTGGGCTAGGGAACATGGCATTGAGTGGGTGTACCATATCCCCTATCATGCACCAGCTTCAGGGAAAGTAGAAAGATACAATGGACTGCTAAAAACCACCCTGAAAGCACTGGGTGGGGGATCATTCAAAAACTGAGAGCAGCATCTAGCAAAAGCCACCTGGTTAGTTAACACCCGAGGTTCCACCAACAGAGCAGGCCCTGCCCAGTCTGAGTCCCTACATACAGTAGATGGAGAGAAAGTCCCAGTAGTACATGTAAGAGGTTTGTTAGGGAAGACAGTTTGGATCAATTCTGCTTCAAGTACAGAGGATCCCATCCGTGGGATTGTCTTTGCTCAGGGACCGGGCTGCACATGGTGGGAAATGCAGAAAGATGGAACCACAGATGTGTACCCCAGGGAGATTTGATTGTTGGGTGAGAACCGTGTGTAATTATCGCTGTGTGCTGAATGGTACTGCCACTGTATGTAACTGTATATTGCATATTGTTTTTATATAGATGTATGTGTGTGTAGAGCTGGAATATATATTAGTTTTAGTAAATTGACGATATGGGGATACAAGGGGTGGAATGTCCTAGGGTAACTTTATGATGCTTGTATCCCCAATTGTCTGTTCTGTTTGTGCTGTATGTTGAGTCCTGTGCCTTTAAGACTGGTTCTAAGAGCAAGGAGAAGCGCGGAGTTTGTTTTGAGAAAACTGCCTGACTCCTCCACATTCTTCTGCGGACGGGGTGTTCGGTGGAGGCTTGGAGAGACGGCAGGACAGAGATCTTTTTTTGCTTTTAGTTAGTTTCAGCTAGCTAGGGCAGAGAATTTCCCTGGACTGTTTTTTTCCTTTTTCTTGGAACTGTTTAAACCTGCTCTGGACTGAAAACCCAGGGGAGCACTGGGGGCTGCACCTGCGGCCCACCGGGGCCTGGACCTCGGCATTTTCCAGCAGCGCCGGAGGGACTGGGACTGAGGAGACGCTGAGAGAGAGCCGAGCTACACGCACGGCAAGGACTTTCTCAATTTGCCATCTCACTTCAGAAGGAGAGGTTTTATTGTTTCATACTATTCATTCTTTATACTTGTATGCACTTCATTTGTTTAGTAAAATAGTTTTTCCCACTTTTCTCCAAAGAGGGTTTTGGGTTTTTTTTTCGGACCGGTTGGAGGGAGGGGCCACGTGGGTTTGCTTCCTTAGAGGGATCCTATACAGGGGTTTTCTCCCAAATTTGTCCCAAACCAGGACAGGCTGTAACCCCTTCTTTCCCTCCCTTGAAAGAGGGTATTGCTTTTTAGACACTACTTGTCCTGGTTGTTTCAAAGTAATTTGGAGAGGCTCTATGTCTAGTTTTCCCTATTTTCCTGGGGCTGCCTACACTTCTGGATTTATTTCAGCATAAGCCTTCTCAGACATTTTACACAAAGCTATCACAGTGTTGGACTCTGTGTCATTTTTTACGATACCAATTTGCATTCCCACTTTAGCCATCAAATCCCTTCCCAGTAAATTACAATCACAATTAGGAACAAACAGGAATTCGTGTATTTCAAACCTGTCCCCCACATCTATTAATAGCGGTGGAATAAAATACACTCGCTCATCTTTTCCACTCACTCCTTGAATGACTAATGATCTTTTTGATAATTCCCCCCCTCCCCAGGTATAAAATTTAAAGTGGATTGAGAAGCTCCTGTATCTACCAGAAAACACATTTCCTCTCGATCTGGGCCCACCTTAAATGTTATCAAGGGCTCCTGAGTGGTGGGTCCTTGATATAATGGGAGCCCCCGACACCCCTAACAATCCATTTTCATTATCCTCTGGATTTCCTCCTCCTGAGGGTCCAGCTGTTTCTGCGGACACTCCCTTTTCCAATGCCCTTCTGCCCGGCAGATAGCACACTGGTTCCTTCCCAACCGCTGTTTGGGTCAGCTCTCCCCTGCCGAGGAGGGAATGAATGCCTCTGCCACTTCCCTGTGGCCGACCCCGTCCCCTCTGTCCTGGGGACCCCTTGGACCCTGCAGTTTATTCTTCTGTGGCTGCAAAAACTCTGCCATCATCTTTGCCTTAGCCTTTACCTTTTCCTCATCCCTCCTTACATATATCTGCTGTGTTTTTCTGACTAGTTCTTCTAGAGGCTTGTTCTGCCACTCTTCATCTTTCTGTACCCCTTTCCGTATGTCAGGCCAGGCCTTTGTAACAAATTGTACCTTCAACAGTGTGTCAAAGGCCCTCTGGATCCATCCCCCGTGTTTCCACAAGGCCTCTCTAATCCTCTCTAACCAGTGAGAGGGGCTTTCATGTTTCTCCTGTTCTAAGGACATAGCCTCAGCTCTGTTGTTAGTTCTGGGAACTGCTGATTTAATTGCCCTAATTAAATAAACAAGGTAATTGCAGAGGCAAGCCAAACTGGTCTCCTCATTTGGGTTCCACTGGGGGTCCACCTGGGGGATGGCATCATCCACTGTAGGTACATTAGGTCCAGCCCCTGCTGCTGCTTGTGGATGTTCATCCTCCCACAGCTGCCGAGCTTTCTGCAAAATCATTCATTTCTCTGATGACCCAAACAAAATCCCCAGGAGAAAATCCCAATCCTTCCATGTATAATCCACGTTTCCTAAATATTCTTTCCCCCCAGCCCTATGGGATCATCCAAATATGGGAGTAATTCTTTCTTCAACCCCCTTATATCCTGGGTAGTAAGTGGTACAATTACAAACCCAAACCCTCCCCCCTGACCCCCCAAAGGAACTTGGTGGAGTGGCATCTGGCGTACCCCTGTCTCTTGGGTCCGGGGGGCTTCTGATGTGCTCAATTGATTTCCTCTCCTAGTTCTACGTGGTGGTATGATAGGCTGCTCCCTTCCCCCTACACCATTATTATTCTCAGGTGGGGCCGTAGGAACAACATTCCACTGATCCCTTTGCTCTGGGAGTTGAGGATACAGGGGACCTGCAGCTGGTCCTGGTTCAGCTGGCAACACTGGAGGACAAGACAGGGGAAAGTACTGAAGAACATCCCAATTCTCACCAGTTCCCCTTTCCTTCTTTTTTTTTCCTCCCTTTTTCTTTAACACATACGTTTCTTTTGTTGCTTGCTTAAACCATATCTTTCAATCTATCTTTTCAAATTCTCCTCTAAATACTTCAACAAAATTCTGCACAAACAAATTCTATCTGTTCCAAAAGGCGGCCACATAAGCCCCTTTGGCAACTTATACTCCAGCCACACAAAATAACAATATTTTACCATCATCTCCATAGTTACCTCTGGGTGAATGCATAGTCTGTCCCAAGACCTCAGCATTCTCCCCAAGGGACTCTCCAGGGGTATTATGGGATCGTCATCCCTTTTGCTGGGGCCCCTTCCCAGCTTTACCCTAGCAACCCTCCATGGGTGCTGTGTTTCACCTGTGCTACCCTCCATGGGTGCTGTGTTTCACCTGTGCTACCCTCCATGGGTGCTGTGTTTCACCTGTGTTACCCTCCATGGGTGCTGTGTTTTACCTGTACTGCTCTCCATGGGTGCTGTGTTTCACCTGTGCTGCTCTCCATGGGTGCTGTGTTTCACCTGTGCTGCCCTCCATGGGTGCTGTGTTTCACCTGTGCTACCCTCCATGGGTGCTGTGTTTCACCTGTGCTGCCCTCCATGGGTGCTGTGTTTCACCTGTGCTGCCCTCCATGGGTGCTGTGTCTCACCTGTGCTACCCTCCATGGGTGCTGTGTTTCACCTGTGCTATCCTCCATGGGTGCTGTGTTTCACCTGTGCTGCCCTCCATGGGCGCCCTCCCAGGTTTGCTCCCCGAAGATCCCATTTTACTCACTGGTGAGATTTTCAGTGGTCCTTCCCTGCGGACTCTTCACGGACCCCCCTGCTCCGCCACTCGTCTGTCCCTGGACAGTCTCGGGAACCCAATCGATCGCCCGGTGCTGGCTGCCACCAAGGGGAGCTGATCACCGAAACTGGGTGAGGCGCCTTCAGCTCCGCTCGCTGCCCGCCGCCCCGGACAGTGGAAATATCCCGGACGAGAGCCCCCAAATTGTTAGGAAAATTAATCCACGCACACCAGAGGTTTATGTCCAAAAAGGAGACAGAGGAGTCCTTTTACTTTATTCAAATAAAGGGAGAGGCCATGGGGCATTTCCCCTGCAGTCTCTCAGTTTTTCAGAGGACGCAGCCTCCTTTTTATCCCAATTTCCTGGCCGTATTTCCCTCTCTCTTTCCCCATTGGCTGAGGTACTTGAGAGGTACAGACTTCCCAAAATGCCTAAGATTCCCCTTTTAATGTATAACCCCCCCTAATTTTTAATTTTTATGGGATTTATGGTTTTTTCCCCATTGTTGCTTTCATCTTTCAATATTCAATTTCACTTACAAACCTATGGTTTGTTTGTAAAGGCAAGTATCTTCTTTTCCATTCATCAATCAGTAGAATCCTTCCCATTGTTTCGCTTATCTCTCAGTGCTAGTTTGATCTACCAGCAGACCCAGGGCTTGTTTGTAAAGACAAATCTTGTCATTCCTCTCAGTGTTTGTGTTCTCCTTTCTCTCGTGCCTCTCTCTGCCTGCTCTGTTTGTCTCTCAGTGTCTCCCTCGACCCAGGGCAGCTCCCACCAATGACCCTGCCCTGATTTAATTCCCAGTCCAGGAGCTACAACAAGCATGGATGAAGTTCTGGAGACTGGCAGCGAAATGTCACTGTAGGATCTTGCTCCACTCTGGTTTTGCCCCCTCATTCAGAGCTTTGCTTTCAAGGGCTGGAACAGCTTTTCCTTGCTGGGAACTGGAATTCCAGAGTCTTGGAGTATGTGTCATGCAGGAGCAGACAGACCGGGCTCCCACAGACTGGGATCACATGGACTGGGATCCCACAGACTGGGCCTGCACAGACCGGGGCCGAATGGATCAGGAACATCCAGACTGAGATGATGCAGATTGGGACCTTGTAGACTGGGATTGTACAGGTTGGGCTCACGTGGACTGGGATTTTACAGACTGGGATTGTATGGGTTGGGATTACATGGACTGGGATTGTACAGACTGGGATTGTATGGGTTGGGATTACATGGACTGGGATTGTACAGACTGGGATTGTATGGGTTGGGATTACATGGACTGGGATTGTACAGGTTGGGTTCACCTGGACTGGGATTTTACAAACTGGGATTGTACACTCTGGGATCCCATGGACAGATTTCACAGGCTGGGACCATCTGGATCAGAACCCTAGAGAATGGGATCATTCAAACTGGGATCATATGGACCAGGATGGTTGCACTGTAACGATGTGAACTGAGGTGTTCCTGCCCTGCCCAGGGATCCCTCCCAGCCCCACCCGGGGGCACGGCCAAATGTTCCGTTCCACTGCTGTGGAACGAACACAGCAGTCCTGGAGCCAATCCTGGAGCAATTCCAGGTCTGATCCTGGTCCCGGTTCTGACCTTCGTGTCAGTCCCGGAGCGCTCCTGGTGCTGATTCCAGTCCCGGTGCCGAGCTCGATCCCAGAGCGGTTCTGGTCCCAGTCTCAATCTCAGTCCAGACGCGGTGCCAGTCTCGGTGCTGGTGCCGGTTTCAGCCCCGGTCTCAGTCTGGGTCTGTCTCAGAGCATTCTCAGTCCCAGTGCCAGTGCAGGGCCAGTCTCAGTTCTGGTGTGGGTTCTGTTCCCAGTCTTGGTCTCGGTGCCGGTCCCAGAGCGATGCTGCTCTTGGTGCCAGTCTCAGTTCCAGTGTTGATCTCAGTCTTTGTGCTGGGTCTGGTGCTGATCCTGGTTTTGGACTTGGTCCCAGAGATTTTAGGCCTGTTTGGGTGATTTTAGGGCAAACTGGGCAGGCTTAGGGTGATTTTTAGGCCCCTTTGGATGATTTTAGGCCAAATCTGCTGGGGTTTAGGGTGCATTTTAGATCCCTTTTGATGATTATAGGCCCATTTGGGTGATTTTAGGCCAAACTGGGCAGGTTTAGGCTGAGGTTTTGAGCCTTTTACTCTGAATTTTAGGCCCATATGGCTGATTTTAGGCCAAACTTGTGGTGTTTTGTATCAATTTGGTGATTTTAGGGTAAGTTGGGCAGTCAGGGTGGATTTTAGATCCCTCTGAAGATTTTAAGCCCATTTGGGTGGGATTACCCCATGTTTGGGTGAATTTAGGCCAAATGTGCTGGGTTGTAGAATGGACTTTAGGTCCGTTTGGTTGAGTTTAGGGAAACGTAGGTACTTTCAGCGTGGATTTTATGCCCATTTTGGAGGTTGAAGGGTGATGAACCAGTTTGGAGGGTTTTGAAACAGTTTTTGCAGTTTTAGGCCCCTTAGGTCTGATTTGAGACCGCTTTGAATGATTTGGCTGATTTTAGACCAAACCGTGTGGATTTAGGGTAGATTTTAGGGCCCATGGGGTGATTTGATGTCAAACATGATTGGTGTTAGGGTGAATTTAGACCTTTTTCGACAATTTTAGACCCATTTGGGTGATTTTAAGCCAAACTGGGCCCGTTTCCCTCACAGCTACCCCACTTTCATTGACCCCACCCTTAGAGTTTGGGGTTGAGAATGGGGGAGGAGGACGAGGGAAGGAGGAAGAGATAGAGCGGCAGCACGAAGCAGAAGGAGAGGAATGGGGGCAGCAGCGGATCCAGCGCTCCTGGAACTCGCTGCACCCTGGGAATATTGATCCCCCATCCCGCAGGTGCCTGTGGAGAGGTTGTTCACCCCAAATATCCTGGGGCAGGGGGGGTGCTGGGTTTGGGTTTTTGGGGGGAATGTTTGGAGCTTGCAGGGTTCCAAAGCTGATCCGCAGATGCCCCTCAGGGGGACATTGGGCGCTCCCCAGGATGTGTTTTTGGGGGGTCCCGGTGGCAGCAGAGCCCCGGTGGGGGCCGGGGGGATGCGGGTCCCCCCGTGGTGGGGGTTGGGCTTCCCGGGCCGGGCCCTCCGAGCTCTGCCGGGGCCACGTGGGAACTGCACGGGACCGGCGGGGGGACACCGGGTTTGGGGAGCCCAGGAAGAGCCACGGCTTCCCTGAGCGGGACCCCAGAGAGAGGAGAGCCCCAGAACCGGAAAGTGGGGAGCCTGAGACGGGGGGACCCCTGGGATTGCTGGGACCCTGGCAGGGGCTGCAGGGCCTGGAGGGGTGGGATGGCTGGGAAAGGGGTTTGGGGGTCTTGGTGCTGAAAGTGGCTGCTCCCAATATGAGCACCTTATAAAGCCCTGGAAAATTGTTTCAGACTTGCTGGGGTGGTTGGAAGCTGAGCAGGACATGGAGACGGCAGTAAAGATGCTGCAGACACCACCCACAAAAGAGCCCACCAAGGACACGCAGCCAGGCAGAGCAGGTGGTGAAAATCCGAGGGGAAAGCAGCTGTTATTCACTAGAGCTTCCCCGCTACCACCTGTGCCAAGCCCATCCTCAGCATGCCCAGGTCCACCCACAACTCAACTACAGAAACCACCTTTAGGCTCTGCACCCCATAAAGCGCCA
This sequence comes from Hirundo rustica, assembly GCF_015227805.2. Taxonomy (NCBI): domain Eukaryota; kingdom Metazoa; phylum Chordata; class Aves; order Passeriformes; family Hirundinidae; genus Hirundo; species Hirundo rustica. The sequence goes on from NW_026690226.1 coordinate 42,980, forward strand.
TGGAGAAAATCCCCCGGAAAACCCCAAGATGGTGGAGAGCACTTGGAACGAGGGGCACTCACCCAAGATGGCGCTCGCCACATGGTGGGGGATGATCCTGTTCAAGAGGCCAGAACAGAAGCCGGCTGTCCCACCACCAGAGCCAACCAGGCAGCCCCCGAGCCATGTGTAGAGCCACCAGCACCCAGGGACACAAGCTACCACGTACCGCCACATCCACAGTTGGGATTGGAGAAACCTGAGAAACACCGAGGCAGCCAGGGCAGCAGTCAGAACCCGAGAGAATGGGAGACCCGGCCGGCACTGCCGGCACCCCGGGACTGTGGGACATCACATCCTGCCAGCTGTGAGCAGCCCCAGTCATCAACAAAACGCAGCAGAGCCACCCACCACCAACAACAAACCGCATTCCCTGGTAACAACAATAGCAATGATATCGATCCCTTCTGTGCGGCCAGAGAGAGCCTGTAAGTGCCTGGGCTGGGGAGGGAGAACCACAAGACAGCCCTTGCTCCCCTGATCCATATAACCCTAGAGGGGACCCTGACAATATCCCAAAATGCTGTTGCTGCCCCGCACCATGTGGCCTCAGCCAGAGCCGAGTGGGGCGGGTGGTCGGGGCCGGGGAGACCCTTCCTAGCGGCGTGCCCCCTCTCAGCCCAGCCTCTGCGAAAGCGCAGCAGCAGCGACAGAGACGGCAAGAGAGGGGAGCGTGCGAAGCCTCAGGCAACTACAAAGCAGAACAGAAGCGGCACCGCGTTCCCTGCCTCCCCCACCACAGCAAAATTCACCCGGTAAAGCGTGGCCAACATCTTGTAAGCTGGGAAAGCCCTACCAGCCACTGCCACCGCTCCTACAACAGCCCCAACTCCCGTCTGCTGCGGGCCCTCGTACGCTGATACTGTACTAGAGAAAAACCTAACTACACGTGATACGGAGGATGTTTATGAATATAAAAATACAAGATTTTAGAAGCAGCTTTTGGTGATTTTGTAGAAGTAGAGAAACAGCTTGTACTGAGAACACATAGAAGATTCGCTATTAAGCCTGGTTGTTAGGTAGTTACTAAGTAGAAGTCATACAGGTAAGATGTATAATGTTGAAACTCAGCAAAGCGGGACCTAGGGATTTGTCAAAAATAGACAAAGCAGAACTTTGTGGCTTGAATCCAGCAAAATCAAGCTCCTCATCATTGGCAAGTGCAAAGTGACCTGAAAAAGAGCCAAACCTCCACTGTGCCTGCCCAGAAGCGAAGATCAACCTGAGGAAGACATCGGCCTTCCTCCCAAGAGCCCAGCTCAGGAGCACCAGGAGCTGTGACAGCTAATTAGAATACAAAGCGAGAGAAGGCGGGGAATGGGCGGGTGGGGAGGTGTGGGTTTGTGGGATCAATGTGTATTTAAACCTGGACCTTGCTCTGACCAGGTACGCACGGTTTGGAGGAGACATCCCCCCGTGTGTCCCAGCTGGACAGAAAACATACCTGCTGTACAATTTCTAATTGTAAAGTCCTTATTCTCCGCTTCCCACGAGTAACCCCATCCTGAGGGGGCCCCGAGCAGCGCCGCGCCCCCCACACCGGGACCGGAGAGCAGAGCATGGGCAGGATGGCCGCGGGGAGCGGCGGGCGTCCCTCCCAGCCACGCCTGCCACAGCCCACTGCCCCTGGGAATGCAGATGATCAACAGTCAGAAAAAACCCAGAAAGGACTCACCACAAAATTATGCTTTCAACAATCGGACACAACAAATAGTCACCATTAAAACAAATATCCGTTCTAATACTGTTTTTAAATACTCTCAACAGTTTAGTCCTAACTGTAGTAAACTCTCTTCTTTGCAGGTGTGCATTGAAGTTACCATATAATGCTATGTGATATTTAAAATTTTGGTTTAATTTGACAATTTTTTCTGCTAAAATCATAATCATTTACATGCTGTTTTTACCCTCCAAAGAAAAAGGCAAGCACCAAGATATTTATTTTTCTCTTCCAAAAATCCTACCATTTCAGTTACAGCATTTCAACAAAGCATTTTCATGCTAAAAATTACTAACAGCCACCTTTCAGATTTCACTCATGCCAACTCCTCTTAAAGTCAACAGCAAATTTCTAAAACTAAAAGCAAGTCACTTGCACTAACGAATTCTGCTAACAGGAGTTAAACCTTTCCTCTCAGATAAACATGAAAAGCCTCATCCAGAAGAGGCTCTTCAAGCCCTCACTGTGATAAAGAGGCCCTTCAGCAGCAGCAGACCCTGAGTGATGGTAAAACATAGAGGCAGTTTAAAGTTTCACCTGATTCCTTTTGCTCCAAAACACACATTTTGTTCCTGTTCTAATTGTTCAATAAAGAAAGGTGAAAAGGTGTGGGGTGGGTGTACACCCCCCTCAAGAGTCTTGGCTGCTCTCATGTTCTTCTGTTTTTCTAAGTAAAAGATTGTCAGTAGGAAGACAATTTACCCACCACCTTATGTAAACTCCAGGATCCAAATCTTTGGGAGACATCAGAGGCAGAAAGATGTGTGTTTTGATTGAAATGGTTTTAAGTAAAATTGTTTACTGTTTTCTAGTGTTAAGTTGGAACTTGTAACTTCTGAGCAATTAACCTGTGACATGCTAGCCTGGCAAATTGTGATATTGGTGGATTTCACCCAACACCTCCTAGACGTGGATGCTGCAGCTCCAACAATACATGAGACACATCACTGGCTAGGAAAGCTGAGTTTATCAAAGTGAGTAAAAAGCCTCATTCAAATTAAATTCATACTGTCTTTGTTGTCCTACCTGCAAGGCGCCTGCAAGAAGGATGACGAAGAACACTTACTTTTTTAATTATAACTGAAAGAGTGATTTGTCGTAGCTCATCTATTAGCTAGACAAGATAAATGTGGTCCTAGCAGACCCAACTCGGCTGACCTGGCTTGTTCCAGAAGTCCCAAGGTGAATGGGAGAGCTCGTGCAGACACCTCAACCAGTCACAGGCAGTGCAGAGAGCAGACATATCGCTGGTCAAGGAGCTGGGCAGGGCTGAGACCCAGACCTACGAGTGTCTGGAACCGGCAGTTTTGAACCTCCTGTATAAGGGATTTCTGAACAATAAAATGTGCTGTTTGTCTCATGATCAAGAGGTCTCGAGTCATGGTTTCTGTCACCCTACCCAAAACCTCCTCACATTACAGTGGGATTCAGCCCTTTTGGGTTAAAATTGAGTTGTTCAGAGTGGGATTTGAGTGGTTTTGAGGTGACAGATTGATCCCTCCTGGCTTTTGGAGTGCAAAGAGATGGAGAACACTGCATCAAATCCCCCAAGAAGACACAAATCCTGCAGAATATGGCCCCAAATCCTAAATTCCCCCTCAAATACCAGTGTAATGGTGGGATCTAGACATCTTTGGACAATTTCTTTCTTTTCAACCCTGTTCTGGCTGGTTTTAAGGGATGAAGATGAATCAGAAGAAAATGAAGGCCAAAACAAAAGGATAAGCAGCCAGGTGTCTTCCCAACATGGATCACAGGGAGTGTGGGTCACCAGGGCACAACGAGGGTCCTCCAGTGGGGGATGCAGCTGGAGCAGCACACGAAGCTCTTCCTGCACTGGGGGCACTCACAGGGCTTCCCTTAGAGGTGTCTCTCTTGGTGTTGGGTCAAGGCTGAGCCCTGTGAGAAGCTCTTCCCACACTGGGGACACTCATAGGGCCTCTCCCTGCTGTGCATGTGCTGGTGCCTGACGAGGGTGGAGTTCTGCTTGAAGCCCTGCCCGCAGTCAGGGCAGTGGAAGGGCCTCTCTCTGTGAATCCGCTGGTGAAGGAGGAGACTGCTGCTGATCCGAAATCCCTTCCCACACTCGGAACATTTGTAGGGCTTCTCCCCGGTGTGGATCATTCTGTGGACAATAAGGCTGGAGCTCCTACTGAAGCTCTTCCCACATTCCCCACACTTGTACAGCCTTCTCCCCAGTGTGGATGCTCTGGTGACAGATCAGGTTGAAGCTCTTCCTGAAGCTCCTCCCACATTCCCCACACTTGTGAGGTCGTTCCCCAGTGTGAATCCTCTGTTGGTGGATCAGGATGAACCTCTTGCTGAAGCTCTTCCAACACTCCAATCACTTGTGGGGCTTCTCCCCATCATGAAGCTGCTCATGGACCACCAGGTCTGAGCTCTGGCTCCATCTCTGGCCGCCTTCCTGGCACAGGGTGGCTCTTTCCTCCTCAGATCCTCGTGATCTGCTTTTGCAGTCTCTTCTCACAGGGGATTGCCAGGACTTTTCCTCCCCATTGGATTCCTGCACCGTGGAGCCGCTCAAAACAGCCTCTTCCATGAGGATCTGCCGTGGGGATTTGTCCTCCCTGGTCTCCATGCTCAGCTCCTTGTCTGGGGGAGGAAGGACAAGGAGAGGATGGGATTTGCCTCCGTGCCAGAGGGAAGGGGAAGGAGATCCCCTCAGTGCGTCCCCGGCAGGACGGCGTCGGCTGCGGGGTTGTCCTGGTCAGTTTCACGACTGGGTGTGGCTCTGGACGCTTCCCTTGGAGCGTCTCCAAGGCATGGAACGTTGGAGCTGCCCCCAGCTGTGGTGTCCCTGAGAGGGGAACCTTGGAGCTGCCAGCACGGTGATGTCCCCGAGAGGGGAACGCTGGGGCTGTGCCACTCCTGGCCCGGCCCCAAGAGCTCTGGCAGCACCTGGAGGAGACACCAAGGCTGAGCTGGGAGGGAGGCAGCAGGATGATGGAGTGCAGGCCCCTGCCCTGCACAGACAGGCCAAGAGTGGCAGCCTGGGCATCCCCGGGAGCGGTGTGCAAAGGCTCCTGGAGCTGCTGCAGCCTCGGAGCTGTGAGCATTGCAGTGGCTGCAGAGCTCTGGGGAAAGGCCCCGGCCCTGGCTTGGGGCTCAGCCGGTGGCCCAGGGAGCAAATGAACTTGCAGCTTGTGGCCCAGAGCAGGGAAGAGCAGGGGCAGTGCTGGCTGGGAGAGCCTCTGGGCAAGGGCCTGCAGCACCAGGACACAGGCCTACCTCAGTTCCTGAGTGTTTATTCGTCTTAGTTGTCTCTTTTCAAGATTTCCTTGAAGATTAATTGAGCTGGCTTCCATCCCTTTCCCTGTGCTTCTTGTCATCCCATTCACATTTTGCTTTTCACATGCTTTCCAAATTTTCCCTTTTTCTTTTTGAGCTGGCATGTCTTCAGTTTCTATTCCTCTCTTTCTTATATTTAACTTTCCTGTATGATTTCAGCATTTGAATTGGAGTCCTTTTGGAGAGTGTTGGTCCTTTTCACTGCCTCTCATTTCATCTCAGTCCATTTGGTTTCATTCCAACCGGTTCCATATTTTCTTGGTTGTTTTCATTCGCACTGTTTTTCATCATAGCTCCTTTCCTGAGTATTTGACTTTGTTCTTTGTTTACAAGATTTCATTCCCTTTCCCGAAAGGAAGACATTCCTTAAAGAAGTGGGAAGGACATCTTGTAATTCCAATGAAGATTAATTGGGCAGGCTCCCATTCCTTTCCCTGCACTTCTTATCGTTCCATTCACTCTTTGCTTTTCACATGCTTTCAAAATTTTCCCTTTTTCGTTTTAATCTTGCATGTCTTCAGTTCCTTTTCCTCTCCTTTGATTTACCTTTCTTGCCTGATTGCAGCATTTGAATTGGTGTACTTTTGGCAAGTGTTTGTCCTTTTCAGTGCCCCTCATTTCGTCTCAATCCCATTGGTCTCAACCTCTCCAGTTCCATATTTTCTTCATTGTTTTCATTCCCACAGTTCCTCATCGTATCTCCTTTCTTGAGTGTTTGTTCGACTTTGTTCTCTGTTTTCAAGATTTCATTCCTTTTTCTGAAAGGAAGACTTTCTTTTCATGAAAGGGAATGAAATTTTGTGATTTCAATGAAGATTAATTGGCCAAGCTTCCCTCCCTTTCCCTGCACTTCTTCATGTCCCATTCTCTCTTTGCTTTTGAAGTGCAAAAGTTCAAAATTTCCCTATTTTCATCCTAAACTTGAGTTCTACAATTCATTTTCCTCTCCTTCTTTTATTTCCCTTGCTTGCCTGATTGCAGCATTTGAATTTGGCGAATGTTGGTCAGTTTCACTTCCCCTCAATTCATCCCAGTCCAGTTGGTCTCAATCCCTCTGGTTCTGATTTTTCTCAGTTGTCTTCATTCGCACTGTTCTTCATCATATCTCATTTCTTGAGTGTTTGTTCGACTTTGTTCTCTGTTTTCAAGATTTCATTCCCTTTCCCGAAAAGAAGACTTTCCTTAAGGAAGACGGAATGAAATCTTGCCATTTCAATGAAGATTAATTGGGCAGATTTCCATCCCTTTCCCTGCACTTCTTGTCATCCCATTCCCTCTTTGCTTTTCGCATGCTTTCAAAATTTTCCCTTTTTCATTTTAAGCTTGTGTCATAGGTTAGTACAGTTTGGTTTTTTAGTTATAGAAGAACGTAGAATAATTCTCCAGGTCAGGACCTGGGAATTGCTTTGGAAGAGACAACGACCTATCAGAGTGTTTGTTGGAATATTGGCGTCTCTTCTGACCACTGAAATTGTTAGCTGTGACTTTGGGAAGTACCATATAAAACCCTGTGATTTTTCTCTAGGTGCGTCCTTTTTCTTCTTCTTTTGGCCCAAGAGAGACAGGTAACATCGAGCTGCTCCTGCTGCTCCCCCGTTTTGGGGGAGCTGGTCTGAGGCCTGGCCGGATTCCATCGGCTCCCAGGTGAAGGAGGGGAAGGAGAGGTTGCTGTTCTACAACAGCTACTTTCTTCAGACTTCCCTGGAGCAGGGAGAGATCTCTGCTGGGCCCCTGATAAGAGCTATGGGCACCATTTGGGCCAAGGCCACCCCAATTTACACTGAGGGGTGCGCTGAGGAGGCATTTATGATCCTGCCTGGTCTTTTTGTGATTCCAGACTGCCCGAGTGCTCCAATCTCTGATGTTTCTGTGAGTTCTTCCTCCCTCACCAGCTCAGCCTTGAACATCTAACACCACGAGCTACAGAGAGAGAGACAAAGACTCCGAGCAGATTTAACTCTTTCTTAGCAACATGAAGCTTCCAGAGCTTGGCCCTTCTCTGAGAGTAAGAAAGGACAGAGTGAACATAAAGACCAACAGCATGAAGTCAGTAGAGCAAGAGTGAAAAGACTATTGGGACAGAGGGTTGAAGAGTTGGTTGCTCTATTCTTACTTGAGCCATGGAAATGAACTCTATATTTAGGTCATTCTTTTAAATCATGGGAAAGATATGCATTTGGGGAGATGATTGTTTTAATTTGTGTGTGGTTTTGAGCAAAGGTGTTTGTGATGAACTAAGTAATATCCTATAAGATGCTTGAACAGAGATAAAGATGAGAAGCCCCCTGCGCCAGTGAGGAAGTGAGAAGATATCTCTGTACCTTGAGGTGAAGAATCCTTTGCTTTGGAATTATTCATCTTTAAAAGGTGACACCCCAGTATGCAAAAGTCTAAGACCCATGACCCATAAGCAGCTTGGGAAACTGCTCCTGGGAGGGTCACAAAGGCAGGTTTCTCTGGGCGGTTGTTTTTGTGACAGTTTAAAACCCACAAGAGAACTGTTCTAAGTTGTCAGTGGGATCCATGACTCTAGAAGAGACTCTTCCCCTAATGAATTGATGAAAGACTATTGTCAGATAGTGAAACTGACTGAAAATGACAAGTTTTGTCTCTTTATGTTGTTTTGTAAGAAAGTGAACAGTTTGTAAGGGGAGGGAAAAGTGGTTTTGAAGTTTCATTCCATTTTAGGGTTTTTTTCCAACTTTCTTTTTTTCCCTATTTTTTTAGTGTATGTTAATAAACTCTTCGTTAATTTTAAGGTTGAGCCTGCTTTGTTTTTCTCCTAGTCTCTCTCCCACAAGAAGAGTAAGTACCAAGACCAAAATTTAGTGAACGTGAAACCACTACATTAATTGGTGTTTCTGCCCGGTTTGAAATTAAAACTATGACAGTGTGTTCAGCTGGGGAAGGGTCTGGATGAGAAACCACACGAGGGGCAGCTGAGGGCACTTGGTGTGTTCATCTGGGGCAGGGAAGACTGAGGTCAGAACCCCCCAAGGACTGCAGCTCCCATCTCTGCTCTGGGACAGGGACAGCACCCAGGGAATGGCTGGAGCCGGGCCCAGGGGAGGTCAGGTTCTAGAGAATTTAAACTCTGATGATTAAATTCCAAGTTAAGATGAGTAAATGCATTGGGATCCTTTAGCACTAAATCACAGTGGTATTGTTTAGACGCTGAAAAGATAAACCAAAAAATCACTAATTTAGTATTATTTCCAAAATTATTGTAGGTGTCTGACTTTTAATATCTTTTGACATACACTTTTTAAGTGTTTTACCCATGCATTTATAAATTTCTCTTTTGCTTTAAAGAAAGCAGAACTAGGTATTTGATATTTAGAATCCTTGTAATTGTTCTTGGAATTTTTCTTCGGATGAGGATTTTGGCATGGATGATACTTTGTGAAACAGTCCCAGGTCTGGATCTCGTTCATCACAGATCTTGAAAAGAATTGTGCCTTGGCTTCCTAATAGGGCCATGGAATTTTGCAAAGGATGAATTGGAACTATAAAGTGTATGTATATTTAAATATAGGTTCTTTTAAATATGCAGAGCTTCCATAAGAATCAGGTTTGTACACACTGCATTAATTGTAAGTGTAAATTTAATATCTGTTATAGGAAATGTGTCATAGAATAACAGAATCCCAGAATGGTTTGGGTTGGAAGGGACCTTAAATTCCATCCAGAGCCATGGGTAGGGGCACCTTCCACTGTCCCAGGCTGCTCCAAGCCCCAGTGTCCAACCTGGCCTGGGGCACTGCCAGGGGATGCAGGGGCAGCCACAGCTGCTCTGGTCACCCTGTGCCAGGGCCTCACCTTTATATTATGCTGGTTTTAAATAGACCAGAATCTGCAAAATAAACTGATTTCCTTGAATTAATTCTGTCCAGATCAGGCATAAATGGAAGCCAGAGTTACTCCTGTATATTTATTTTTTGTAGCTGGCAGATGTTTGTCCTTGCAGAGTTTGCAGTGGGATGCTCACCACAGACCCCCCATCTGAAGCTGGGCTTTGGGCAGAGAAGCAGCACAAGGGTGAGGGGGGAGCACGCAGGGTCCTCCACTGCCTGGTGGTTTTGAGAGAGGTTTTGAGAGGTTTTGTCTGTCTGATCTCGATGCCTGCAGTCCTGAGAAGGTGTTTATGAGCTGTGCTCTGTCCTGCTGCACCTCAGAGCTACTCCTGGTGAGCAGGGTGAAGCTCACATACATTTGTCACGTTCAGGGCCTGTCACGGGGCTGGAGTGTGGTTACTGCAGCCAGTTTGCTTTAGATGTGGTGCTGGGATTATAATGTGCAGTATTGGGTTGTATTAAAGTAACTGAGCTCATATTAGCAAAGCCTGGCAGTTCTGAAATGGAGCCTTTAGATTTACACCATCTTTTGCCTTGGGCCTGACCTAAATCTCAGGCATTTAGGGACAAGAAATGAACAAAGTCTTGTCTCTGTTCAGACCAAATTCCTGGCCTGTGCTGAGCGCACCATTAACGGAGCCAGCAGTGGTCGTGTCTTTGCCTGAGACTGTCATAAATTGCATTTATTAATGGCAGATGACATCAACTTCAGCCAAGTCTTTATCAGCACTTAGGCCAGACACCAGATAAACAGTTGGCTGCAAGTCTGTGCTCTAATAAAATTGCACGTGAACCTTGAACTCAGTGTTGTGGTTTAAACACTCTAAGAAATGAGCCGATAGCTCAGCAGTGTCAAGTGGACACTCCATGAAGCCCAAGCAAGGCTGCCGTGACACATTTGCTGAGGGTCCCACCCTTGGCTCTCCGTGGGACTGTCCTGGCTCCTGCCCCAGCCCCCAGTGTCCCTGCAGGATGAGGATGAGCCGAGCTGGGGCTGCCCAGAGCCCGCACGTGTCCCCTGCACTTGGCTGTGCCTCACACTTTATTCCTCGGGACGTTTCCCTTCCCATCTGGCCTGCCATTCCCCCTCAGCAGAGCTGGCCCTTTGCTGCCAGCTGCACTCCAGGAAATTCCCCACTGCTGGGAAGAGATTCCCTGCTCAGGACATGCAGGGACTGCGCTCCCAAATTAAAGCAAAGTGACTACACACGTATGTCATGTTTGCTAGGGGGGCTGGAGCAGCTCTGCCAAAGTCAGGGAGAGCACTGCAGTTTTCCAAAGTTGTTTGTTTTGGGTTTTTTTTTACCAAGTCTTTGAAATCCTTTTTGACATCTGCTCTTTATTACACTACAATGTAACTGTTCGTTTTGGAAAAGAGACATTTTCATTATTCATTTCTAAGTTAACAGACACATTTCCAAGTGTCTGCAATAACTGTGAGGGCTTTGCTTTCAGGTGATTTGGCCGTACAGCTGAGTCCAACTCCAACAGCATTTTCTGTTCCATGTCTGCATTTACCTTGGTCACAGCTGAAACCAGGTTTTTATTAGAGGGCCAGGTTTGGTTTTCATTAAATAAATAGTTTGACTCTGTCTGAATGAGTGACGTGAAACTCTGGGAGGAAATCTGAACCTCGCAGCCCCTCGCATCCCATCTTCATCAGCAAGAAACCTCGTGTTTGTCCTTTGTAGGAACAATGTTGTTGCTTTTCCCTTTCCCATCCCAGGGATCACACTGAGCTCTTCTTCTCTTACATCCAAGTCAAAAAGGATGTAAACTTTGTGGGATTTTAAAGCAGAAGTAATATGTAAGGATATTAAGGCAGAGGGATGGAGCACCGAAAAGCTGACCTCTGTTTGCCCTTGGATGCCAGACTGCATTCCCTGTCTTTGTGTTTCTGGAACAGCAGCTCGGGGCTGGGGCTGCTCTCTGGGAGCAGGGTGCTGTGAGGGCAGTGGGCTCCTGTCCTGTCCTGAGTCTCCAGTAATTACTGCAACACCCATCAGTATTTGCACACCAGAGAAAACAATTCAGGCACCTATTTTTGATTTTTGCTGTGCTTGACTCCAAAGTTAAGGCTACATCAAACTGAGTTTAAAGCCTGCAGGTAGCACATCTGCAGGTTTAAGGGATAGCAAAGCCAGTGTTGTACTCTGAGGAGTAACTCCACAGTCTGAGTTGTTGATGTCATTTAACACAATTGCAGCTCATTGTGATGTTGATATCATAGAACATTCACTTTTGGTTTTTGTTTCTTTTTCCCTCCCTGTAAGAGTCGCTCTGAAGTTCCCCTCATTTGCCTCACGATCATTGCGAGGACCCCGAGGACCCCACTGCAGTTCTGGTCTGCTCGAGGTGGATGCTTGCCAATCGTCTGTAGGCGCATTTTCCTGTGTCACCACGCCACGGTACACGGGCTTTGAGCAGTGTAATGGTAGCTCTGTGCCTGAAGATTACACCTGCTTCACGGTCCCTGCTTCACAACAATAGCCTATGAATTTCCCCACCTCTTGGCCAAGGGAACTTTCTGGGATAATTTTGGTGATCCCCCACAGAAAATCCTTTATCTGCTTCACAACCACCGTGACAGACAGAGATCAAAACCCCCTTCCAAGGACTGAGATTGAGACCCCTATATGAAGCCCCTCTCAAGGACTGAGACATGAGACCCCTACAACCCCAATACAGGCGGTGGGGGCTGACTTAACTGAAGCGAGATGTTTGCCTGGAGGCATGATCGTTGGACCAAGAAGACAATGGCTCTCGCTTACTGCTAAGAACCTGGACCACCTGTTCCCCCTCGGAGGCTTCAATAGATTTACCTGTTCCCCCCATGATTGAGGACTATAATAAAAACCCCTGAGTTAACCAGAGATTTTGAGAGACTCGCCCATACGTGACAGGCGGACCCATCGACCGGACCACAAGGGCTTCATCTCCACGTTTGGTAGCTATATTCCCCCCTTTCCTCTATC
>NW_026690226.1:55376-95568 GCF_015227805.2 Hirundo rustica
TCAATCCCACCCCAAATGGCTTCTTCCCACCTCAGAAAAACTCAATCCCATGCCAAACTTACTCGATTCTACAGCTTCCAGGGTGAGATGGGGTTGGAAGGAGATTGGGAGATGTGGGATCCAAATTTGGAACAGTGGGATTAGGATTGTGTGGGGCTGGGTGAGTGGGATGTATTTGATAGTAAATCAAACATTCAGGGTTATTGATTTCTGTCCCATTCATTTTCAGTCAGTGTCAGTTCTGTTTTCAGAGTGCCACCTTCTCAGCTGGTTGTGTTAGGGAAATTAATCCACGCACACCAGAGGTTTATGTCCAAACAGGAGTCAGTGGAGTCCTTTTACTTTATTCGAATAAAGGGAGAGGCCATGGGGCATTTCCCCTGGGGTCTCTCAGTTTTTTGGAGGACGCAGCCTCCTCTTTTATCCTAATAATTTCCTGGCCGCATTTCCCTCTCTCTTTCCCCATTGGCTGAGGTACTTGAGAGGTACAGACTTCCCGAAATGCCTAAGATTCCCCTTTTAATGTATAACCCCCCCTAATTTTTCATTTTTATGGGATTTATGGGTTTTTCCCCATTGTTGCTTTCATCTTTCAGTATTCGATTTCACTTACAAACCTATGGTTTGTTTGTAAAGGCAAGTATCTTCTTTTCCATTCATCAATCAGTAGAATCCTTCCCATTGTTTCGCTTATCTCTCAGTGCTAGTTTGATCTACCAGCAGACCCAGGGCTTGTTTGTAAAGACAAATCTTGTCATTCCTCTCAGTGTTTGTGTTCTCCTTTCTTTGTGCCTCTCTCTGCCTGCTCTGTTTGTCCCTCAGTGTCTCCCTCGACCCAGGGCAGCTCCCACCAATGACCCTGCCCTGATTTAATTCCCAGTCCAGGAGCTACAACAAGCATGGATGAAGTTCTGGAGACTGGCAGTGAAATGTCACTGTAGGATCTTGCTCCACTCTGGTTTTGCCCCCTCATTCAGAGCTTTGCTTTCAAGGGCTGGAACAGCTTTTCCTTGCTGGGAACTGGAATTCCAGAGTCTTGGAGTATGTGTCATGCAGGAGCAGACAGACCTGGCTCCCACAGACTGGGATCACATGGACTGGGATCCCACAGACTGGGCCTGCACAGACCGGGGCCGAATGGATCAGGAACATCCAGACTGAGATGATGCAGATTGGGACCTTGTAGACTGGGATTGTACAGGTTGGGCTCACCTGGACTGGGATTGTACGGGTTGGGCTCACATGGGCTGGGATTGTACAGACTGGGATTGTATGGGTTGGGATTACATGGACTGGGATTTTACAGACTGGGATTGTATGGGTTGGGATTACATGGACTGGGATTGTACAGACTGGGATTGTATGGGTTGGGATTACATGGACTGGGATTGTACAGACTGGGATTGTATGGGTTGGGATTACATGGACTGGGATTGTACAGGTTGGGTTCACCTGGACTGGGATTTTACAAACTGGGATTGTACACTCTGGGATCCCATGGACAGATTTCACAGGCTGGGACCATCTGGATCAGAACCCTAGAGAATGGGATCATTCAAACTGGGATCATATGGACCAGGATGGTTGCACTGTAACGATGTGAACTGAGGTGTTCCTGCCCTGCCCAGGGATCCCTCCCAGCCCCACCCGGGGGCACGGCCAAATGTTCCATTCCACTGCTGTGGAACGAACACAGCAGTTCTGGAGCCAATCCTGGAGCAATTCCAGGTCTGACCTCGGTGTCAGTCCCGGAGCGCTCCTGGTGCTGATTCCAGTCCCGGTGCCGAGCTCGATCCCAGAGCGGTTCTGGTCCCAGTCTCAATCTCAGTCCAGACGCGGTGCCAGTCTCGGTGCTGGTGCCGGTTTCAGTTCCGGTCTCAGTCTGGGTCTGTCTCAGAGCATTCTCAGTCCCAGTGCCAGTACAGGGCCAGTCTCAGTTCTGGTGTGGGTTCTGTTCCCAGTCTTGGTCTCGGTGCCGGTCCCAGAGCGATGCTGCTCTTGGTGCCAGTCTCAGTTCCAGTGTTGATCTCAGTCTTTGTGCTGGGTCTGGTGCTGATCCTGGTTTTGGACTTGGTCCCAGAGATTTTAGGCCTGTTTGGGTGATTTTAGGGCAAACTGGGCAGGCTTAGGGTGATTTTTAGGCCCCTTTGGATGATTTTAGGCCAAATCTGCTGGGGTTTAGGGTGCATTTTAGATCCCTTTTGATGATTATAGGCCCATTTGTGTGATTTTAGGCCAAACTGGGCAGGTTTAGGCTGAGGTTTTGAGCCTTTTAGTGTGAATTTTAGGCCCATTTGACTGATTTTAGGCCAAACTTGTGGTGTTTTGTATCAATTTGGTGATTTTAGGGTAAGTTGGGCAGTCAGGGTGGATTTTAGATCCCTCTGAAGATTTTAAGCCCATTTGGGTGGGATTACCCCATGTTTGGGTGAATTTAGGCCAAATGTGCTGGGTTGTAGAATGGACTTTAGGTCCGTTTGGTTGAGTTTAGGGAAACGTAGGTACTTTCAGCGTGGATTTTATGCCCATTTTGGAGGTTGAAGGGTGATGAACCAGTTTGGAGGGTTTTGAAACAGTTTTTGCAGTTTTAGGCCCCTTAGGTCTGATTTGAGACCGCTTTGAATGATTTGGCTGATTTTAGACCAAACCGTGTGGATTTAGGGTAGATTTTAGGGCCCATGGGGTGATTTGACGTCAAACATGATTGGTGTTAGGGTGAATTTAGACCTTTTTCGACAATTTTAGACCCATTTGGGTGATTTTAAGCCAAACTGGGCCCGTTTCCCTCACAGCTACCCCACTTTCATTGACCCCACCCTTAGAGTTTGGGGTTGAGAATGGGGGAGGAGGACGAGGGAGGGAGGAAGAGATAGAGCGGCAGCACGAAGCAGAAGGAGAGGAATGGGGGCAGCAGCGGATCCAGCGCTCCTGGAACTCGCTGCACCCTGGGAATATTGATCCCCCATCCCGCAGGTGCCCGTGGAGAGGTTGTTCACCCCAAATATCCTGGGGCGGGGGGGAGCTGGGTTTGGGTTTTTGGGGGGAATGTTTGGAGCTTGCAGGGTTCCAAAGCTGATCCGCAGATCTGCAGATGCCCCTCAGGGGGACATTGGGCGCTCCCCAGGATGTGTTTTTGGGGGGTGCTGGTGGCAGCAGAGCCCCGGTGGGGGCGGGGGGATGCGGGTCCCCCCGTGGTGGGGGTTGGGCTTCCCGGGCCGGGCCCTCCGAGCTCTGCCGGGGCCACGTGGGAACTGCACGGGACCGGCGGGGGGGACAAAAGGTTTGGGGAGCCCAGGAAGAGCCACAGCTTCCCTGAGCGGGACCCCAGAGAGAGGAGAGCCCCAGAACCGGAAAGTGGGGAGCCTGAGACGGGGGGACCCCTGGGATTGCTGGGACCCTGGCAGGGGCTGCAGGGCCTGGAGGGGTGGGATGGCTGGGAAAGGGGTTTGGGGGTCTTGGTGCTGAAAGTGGCTGCTCCCAATATGAGCACCTTATAAAGCCCTGGAAAATTGTTTCAGACTTGCTGGGGTGGTTGGAAGCTGAGCAGGACATGGAGACGGCAGTAAAGATGCTGCAGACACCACCCACAAAAGAGCCCACCAAGGACACGCAGCCAGGCAGAGCAGGTGGTGAAAATCCGAGGGGAAAGCAGCTGTTATTCACTAGAGCTTCCCCGCTACCACCTGTGCCAAGCCCATCCTCAGCATGCCCAGGTCCACCCACAACTCAGCTACAGAAACCACCTTTAGGCTCTGCACCCCATAAAGCGCCATGGAGAAAATCCCCTGGAAAACCCCAAGATGGTGGAGAGCACTTGGAACGAGGGGCACTCACCCAAGATGGTGCTCGCCACATGGTGGGGGATGATCCTGTTCAAGAGGCCAGAACAGAAGCCGGCTGTCCCACCACCAGAGCCAACCAGGCAGCCCCCGAGCCATGTGTAGAGCCACCAGCACCCAGGGACACAAGCTACCACGTACCGCCACATCCACAGTTGGGATTGGAGAAACCTGAGAAACACCGAGGCAGCCAGGGCAGCAGTCAGAACCCGAGAGAATGGGAGACTCGGCCGGCACTGCCGGCACCCCGGGACAGTGGGACATCACATCCTGCCACCTGTGAGCAGCCCCAGGCATCAACAAAACGCAGCAGAGCCACCCACCACCAACAACAAACCGCATTCCCTGGTAACAACAATAGCAATGATATCGATCCCTTCTGTGCGGCCAGAGAGAGCCTGTAAGTGCCTGGACTGGGGAGGGAGAACCACAAGACAGCCCTTGCTCCCCTGATCCATATAACCCTAGAGGGGACCCTGACAATATCCCAAAATGCTGTTGCTGCCCCGCACCATGTGGCCTCAGCCAGAGCCGAGTGGGGCGGGTGGTCGGGGCCGGGGAGACCCTTCCTAGCGGCGTGCCCCCTCTCAGCCCAGCCTCTGCGAAAGCGCAGCAGCAGCGACAGAGACGGCAAGAGAGGGGAGCGTGCGAAGCCTCAGGCAACTACAAAGCAGAACAGAAGCGGCACCGCGTTCCCTGCCTCCCCCACCACAGCAAAATTCACCCGGTAAAGCGTGGCCAACATCTTGTAAGCTGGGAAAGCCCTACCAGCCACTGCCACCGCTCCTACAACAGCCCCAACTCCCGTCTGCTGCGGGCCCTCGTACGCTGATACTGTACTAGAGAAAAACCTAACTACACGTGATACGGAGGATGTTTATGAATATAAAAATACAAGATTTTAGAAGCAGCTTTTGGTGATTTTGTAGAAGTAGAGAAACAGCTTGTACTGAGAACACATAGAAGATTCGCTATTAAGCCTGGTTGTTAGGTAGTTACTAAGTAGAAGTCATACAGGTAAGATGTATAATGTTGAAACTCAGCAAAGCGGGACCTAGGGATTTGTCAAAAATAGACAAAGCAGAACTTTGTGGCTTGAATCCAGCAAAATCAAGCTCCTCATCATTGGCAAGTGCAAAGTGACCTGAAAAAGAGCCAAACCTCCACTGTGCCTGCCCAGAAGCGAAGATCAACCTGAGGAAGACATCGGCCTTCCTCCCAAGAGCCCAGCTCAGGAGCACCAGGAGCTGTGACAGCTAATTAGAATACAAAGCGAGAGAAGGCGGGGAATGGGCGGGTGGGGAGGTGTGGGTTTGTGGGATCAATGTGTATTTCAACCTGGACCTTGCTCTGACCAGGTACGCACGGTTTGGAGGAGACATCCCCCCCGTGTGTCCCAGCTGGACAGAAAACATACCTGCTGTACAATTTCTAATTGTAAAGTCCTTATTCTCTGCTTCCCACGAGTAACCCCATCCTGAGGGGGCCCCGAGCAGCGCCGCGCCCCCCACACCGGGACCGGAGAGCAGAGCATGGGCAGGATGGCCGCGGGGAGCGGCGGGCGTCCCTCCCAGCCACGCCTGCCACAGCCCACTGCCCCTGGGAATGCAGATGATCAACAGTCAGAAAAAACCCAGAAAGGACTCACCACAAAATTATGCTTTCAACAATCGGACACAACAAATAGTCACCATTAAAACAAATATCCGTTCTAATACTGTTTTTAAATACTCTCAACAGTTTAGTCCTAACTGTAGTAAACTCTCTTCTCTTCAGGTATGCATTGAAGTTACCATATAATGCAATGTGATATTCAAAAATTTGGTTTAATTTGAACATTTTTTCTGCGTAAAACTCATAATCATTTACATGCTGTTTTTACCCTCCAAAGAAAAAGGCAAGCACCAAGATATTTATTTTTCTCTTCCAAAAATCCTACCATTTCAGTTATAGCATTTCAACAGAGCATTTTCATGCTAAAAATTACTAACAGCCACCTTTCAGATTTCACTCATGCCAACTCCTCTTAAAGTCAACAGCAAATTTCTAAAACTAAAAGCAAGTCACTTGCACTAACTGATTTGGCTAACAGGAGTTAAACCTTCTTTCCTCTCAGATAAACATGAAAAGCCTCATCCAGAAGAGGCTCTTCAAGCCCTCACTGTGATAAAGAGGCCCTTCAGCAGCAGCAGACCCTGAGTGATGGTAAAACATATAGGCAGTTCAAAGTTTCACCTGATTCCTTTTGCTCCAAAACACACATTTTGTTCCTGTTCTAATTGTTCAACAAAGAAAGGTGAAAAGGTGTGGGGTGGGTGTACACCCCCCTCAAGAGTCTTGGCTGCTCTCATGTTCTTCTGTTTTTCTAAGTCAAAGATTGTCAGTAGGAAGACAATTTACCCACCACCTTATGTAAACTCCAGGATCCAAACCTTTGGGAGACATCAGAGGCAGAAAGATGTGTGTTTTGATTGAAATGGTTTTAAGTCAAATTGTTTACTGTTTTCTAGTGTTAAGTTGGAACTTGTAACTTCTGAGCAATTAACCTGTGACATGCTAGCCTGGCAAATTGTGATATTGGTGGATTTCACCCAACACCTCCTAGACGTGGATGCTGCAGCTCCAACAATACATGAGACACATCACTGGCTAGGAAAGCTAAGTTTATCAAAGTGAGTAAAAAGCCTCATTCAAATTAAATTCATACTGTCTTTGTCATCCTACCTGCAAGGCGCCTGCAAGAAGGATGACAAAGAACACTTACTTTTTAAATTATAACTGAAAGAATGATTTGTCGTAGCTCATCTATTAGCTAGACAAGATAAATCTGGTCCTAGCAGACCCAACTCGGCTGACCTGGCTTGTTCCAGAAGTCCCAAGGTGAATGGGAGAGCTCGTGCAGACACCTCAACCAGTCACAGGCAGTGCAGAGAGCAGACATATCGCTGGTCAAGGAGCTGGGCAGGGCTGAGACCCAGACCTACGAGTGTCTGGAACCGGCAGTTTTGAACCTCCTGTATAAGGCATTTCTGAACAATAAAATGTGCTGTTTGTCTCATGATCAAGAGGTCTCGAGTCATGGTTTCTGTCACCCTACCCAAAACCTCCTCACATTACAGTGGGATTCAGCCCTTTTGGGTTAAAATTGAGTTGTTCAGAGTGGGATTTGAGTGGTTTTGAGGTGACAGATTGATCCCTCCTGGCTTTTGGAGTGCAAAGAGATGGAGAACACTGCATCAAATCCCCCAAGAAGACACAAATCCTGCAGAATATGGCCCCAAATCCTAAATTGCCCCTCAAATACCAGTGTAATGGTGGGATCTAGACATCTTTGTACAATTTCTTTCTTTTCAACCCTGTTCTGGCTGTTTTTAAGGGATGAAGATGAATCAGAAGAAAATGAAGGCCAAAACAAAAGGATAAGCAGCCAGGTGTCTTCCCAACATGGATCACAGGGAGTGTGGGTCACCAGGGCACAACGTGGGTCCTCCAGTGGGGGATGCAGCTGGAGCAGCACACAAAGCTCTTCCTGCACTGGGGGCACTCACAGGGCTTCCCTTAGAGGTGTCTCTCTTGGTGTTGGGTCAAGGCTGAGCCCTGTGAGAAGCTCTTCCCACACTGGGGACACTCATAGGGCCTCTCCCTGCTGTGCATGTGCTGGTGCCTGACGAGGGTGGAGTTCTGCTTGAAGCCCTGCCCGCAGTCAGGGCAGTGGAAGGGCCTCTCTCTGTGAATCCGCTGGTGAAGGAGGAGACTGCTGCTGATCCAAAATCCCTTCCCACACTCGGAACATTTGTAGGGCTTCTCCCTGGTGTGGATCGTTCGGTGGACAATAAGGCTGGAGCTCTGTCTGAAACTTTTGCCACATTCCCCACACTTGTACGGCTTCTCCCCAGTGTGGATGTTCTGGTGCTGGGTCAGGTTGAAGCTGCTTCTGAAGCTCATCCCACATTCCCCACATTTGTAATGCCATTCCCCAGTGTGGATCCTCTGGTGGCAGATCAGGCTGGAGCTCTTCCTGAAGCTCTTCCCACATTCCCCACACTTGTGGGGTTGTTCTCTAGTGTGAATCCTCTGGTGACGGATCAGGATGAACCTCTTGCTGAAGCTCCTACAACACTCTAATCACTTGTAGGGACTGTCCCCATCATGAAGCTGCTCATGGACCAACAGGTCTGAGCTCTGGCTCAATCTCCAACCACTTTCTTGGCACAGGGTGGCTCTTTTCTCCTCAGATCCTCATGATCTGCTTTTGCAGCCCCTCCTCCTGCGGAATCTCAGGGGCTGTTCCTCCCCATTGGATTCCTGCACCGTGGAGCCGCTCAAAACGGCCTCTTCCACGAGGATCTGCCGTGGGGATTTGTCCTCCCTGGTCTCCATGCTCAGCTCCTTGTCTGGGGGAGGAAGGACAAGGAGAGGATGGGATTTGCCTCCGTGCCAGAGGGAAGGGGAAGGAGATCCCCTCAGTGCGTCCCCGGCAGGACGGCGTCGGCTGCGGGGTTGTCCTGGTCAGTTTCACGACTGGGTGTGGCTCTGGACGCTTCCCTTGGAGCGTCTCCAAGGCATGGAACGTTGGAGCTGCCCCCAGCTGTGGTGTCCCTGAGAGGGGAACCTTGGAGCTGCCAGCACGGTGATGTCCCCGAGAGGGGAACGCTGGGGCTGTGCCACTCCTGGCCCGGCCCCAAGAGCTCTGGCAGCACCTGGAGGAGACACCAAGGCTGAGCTGGGAGGGAGGCAGCAGGATCATGGAGTGCAGGCCCCTGCCCTGCACAGACAGGCCAAGAGTGGCAGCCTGGGCATCCCCGGGAGCGGTGTGCAAAGGCTCCTGGAGCTGCTGCAGCCTCGGAGCTGTGAGCATTGCAGTGGCTGCAGAGCTCTGGGGAAAGGCCCCGGCCCTGGCTTGGGGCTCAGCCGGTGGCCCAGGGAGCAAATGAACTTGCAGCTTGTGGCCCAGAGCAGGGAAGAGCAGGGGCAGTGCTGGCTGGGAGAGCCTCTGGGCAAGGGCCTGCAGCACCAGGACACAGGTGTACCTCAGTTCCTGAGTGTTTATTAGTCTTAGTTGTCTCCTTTCAAGATTTCCTTGAAGATTAGTTGAGCAGGCTTCCATCCCTTTCCCTGCACTTCTTGTCATCCCATTCACACTTTGCTTTTCACATGCTTTCAAAATTTTCCCTTTTTCTTTTTAAGCTGGCATGTCTTCAATTTCTTTTCTTCTCCTTCTTATATTTAACTTTCTTGCCTGATTTCCAAATTTGAATTCAAGTACTTTTGCAAGTACTTGTCCTTTTCAGTGTCCCTCGTTTCATTCCAGTGCATTTGATCTCTATCCCTCCAGTTCCAAATTTTCCTCAGTTGTGTTCACTCACAATGTTCTGTCTTTTCAAGATTTCATTGAAGATTAATTCAGCAGGCTTCAATACCTTTCCCTCCACTTCTGGTCATCCCATACACTTTTTGCTTTCCACGTGCTTTCAAAATTTTCCCTACTTTCATTTTACAACTGCTTGTCTTCAATTCCTTTACCTCTCCATTTTTATCTACCTTTCTTGCCTGATGTCAGCATTTGAATAGGAGTACTTTTGGCAAGTGTGGGTCCTTTTCACTGCCCCTCATTTCATCTTAGTCCTTGTGGTCTCAATCACTCCAATTTCAAAAATTCTCTTTTTTTTTTTCATTCCAAGGGTTTATCATCATATCTCCTTTCCTGATCATTTGTTAGGGTTTGTTCTCTGTTTTCTACATTTCCTTCCCGTTCTTCCTTTCAGGAAATGGAATGGAATCTTGCAATTTTAATGAATCTTAATTGGGCAGGCTTCCGTCCCTTTCCCTGCACTGATGTGGCTCTCTCTCCCCCAGAACCCCTGCTCTGTTTTTGCCTTGGCTAGCTCGGGAGAGAAACCACGCCAGAAGGAATTATTCCATTCAGGTCCTTAAAGATCCCAGAGGCTGCAAACTTTTTTATTTAGAGAGAGCAGGTGTCTGTCAATGGCAAAAGGAAAGAGTCTGCCCTTGGTCTGGGGAATCACGGCTTTATTCTGGGGTCCTGCTCCCGCAGAGCCCGGAGCTCAGTCCAGTCCCTGTCCCCATCCCAGTCCCAAGAGCAAGAGAGATTTTTCCCACATGGTCCCATGGCTTTTTCCCAGGGGGAAGGGGCTAGAGGCAAGGACAAGCCACTGCCCAGTCAGGGATAAGGTGGGAGTGGAACAGAGTTGGGTTACATTCCAGTGTGGGAGGATGGGCGGGGAGAAGGAGCAGGGACAAACCTCCAAGGGAACAGGGTGGTACAGAAGAAACTATTACAAACCCAATAAAAAAATTAAATACAATATAAACCCAAAAAATGTGCTCCAACACTGCACTTCTTGCCATCTCATTCACTTTATGTTTTTGTGTATTTCAGAATATTCCTTTTTTCATTTTAAACTTGCATTTCTTCAATTTCTTTACTCATCCTTCTTTCATTTATATTTCTTGCCTGATTTCAGCATATGAATTGGCACATTTCTGGCAAGTGTTGGTCCTTTTCACTGCCCCTCATTTCATCTCAGTCCTTTCGGGCTCAATCACTCTGGTTGCAAATTTTCTCAGTTGTTTTCATCTGCACTGTTTCTTATTATATCTCGCTTCCTGAGCGTTTGTTAGACTGTGTTCTCTGTTTTCAAGATTTCATTCTGGTTCCTGAAAGGAAGACTTTCCTTTTGGGAACGGGAATGGAATCTGGCTATTTGAATGAGGATTAATTGGTCAGGTTTCCGTCCCTTTCCCTGCACTTCTTGTCATCCAAGTCACCTTTTGCTTTTCACTTGCTTTCAAAATTTTCCATTTTTCCTTTTAAGCTTGCGTGTCTTCAGTTCCTTTTCCTCTCCTACATTATTTTCATTTGTTACCTGATTGCAACATTTGATTTGCAGCACTTTTGGCAAAGTGTTGGTCCTTTGCAGTGCCCCTCATTTCATTCCAGTTCATTTGGTCTCAATCCCTCAATTTTCTCGGTTGTGTTCTCTCACAATGTTTCTCATCATATCTCCTTTTTTGAGTGTTTATTAGACTTCCTTTTGAGTTTTCAAGATTTCAATGAAGATTCATTGGGCAGGCTTCCATCCCTTTCCCTGCACTTCTTGTCATCCCATTCACTTTTTGCTTTTCACATGCTTTCAAAATGTTCCTTTTTTCGTTTTAAGCTTTCATGTCTTCAATCTCTTTTCCAGTCCTTATTTATTTACATTTCATGCCTGATTGCAGCAATTGAATTGTTACATTTTTGGCAAGCACTGGTCATTTTTAGTGCCCCTCATTTCATCTTAGTCTATTTGGTCTCAATCCCTCTGTTTCCAAATTTTCTTAACTGTTTTCATTTGCACTGTTTCTTGTCATATCTATAGTCTTGAGGGTTTGTTAGCTCTTAGTTCTCTCTTTTCAAGATTTCAGTGAAGATTAATTGGGCAACCATCTCCTTCCGTGCACTTCTTGTCATCCCATTCACTCTTTGCTTTTCATGAGCTTTCATAATTTTCCCTTTTTCATTTTCAGCTTGCATGTCTTCAATTCCTTTTCCTCTCCTTTTATTTCCCTTTCTTGCCTGATTGCAACATTTGAATTGGCGTATTTTTGGCAGGGGTTGATCCGTTTCACTGCCCCTCATTTTATCCGAGTCCATTTGGTCTCAATCCGTCCGGTTCCAAATTTTCTCGGTTGTTTAATTTGCACTGTTTTTCATCATATCTCTTTTCTTGAGTGTTAGACTTTATTGTCTGTTTTCATGATTTCAATGAAGATTAACTGAGCAGATTCTCCATCCTTTCCCTGTGCTTCCTGTCATCCCATTCACTTTTGCTTTTCATGTACTTTCAAAATTTTCCCTTTTGAGTTTTAAACTTGCATGTTTTCTGTTTTATTTCCTCTCCTTCTTTTATTTATATTCTCTGTCTGATTGCAGCACTTGATTTGGAGTATTTTTGGCAAGTGTTGGTTCTTTTCACTGCCCCTCATTTCGTCTCAGTCCATTTGGTCTCAACCCCTCCAGTTCCAGATTTCCTCAGTTGGTTTTCATTCGCACTCTTTCTCATCATATCTCCTTTCCTGAGCGTTTGATAGACTTTGTTCTCTTTTTTCAAGATTTCAATGAAGATTAATTGGGCAAGCTTCCATCCTGTTCCCTGCACTTCTTGTCATCCCATCCACTTTTTGCTTTTCACGTGCTTTCACAATTTTCCTTTTTTCGTTTTAAGCTTGCATGTCTTCAATCCCTTTTCCTCTCCTTCTTTTATTTGCCATTCTTGCCTGATTGCAGCATTTGAATTGGAGTACTTTTGGCAAGTGCCATCCATTTCATTGTTCCTCATTTCATCTCAGTCCATTTGGTCTCAATCTCTCCAGTTCCAAAATTTCTTGGTTGTTTTCATTTGCATTGTTTCTCATCATATCTCCTTTCCTGAGTGTTTGTTTGACTGTTCTCTGTTTTCAAGATTTCATTCCCCTCCCGAAAGGAAGACTTTCCTTTCAGAAGAGGGAATGTAATCTTTATATTACAATGAAGATTAATAGAGTAGATTTCTGCCCCTTTTCCCTGCACTTCGTGTCATCCCATTCAATTTTTACTTTTCATGTGCTTTCAGAATTATCCCTTTTTAGTTTAACGATTGCATCTCTTCAATTTCTTTTCCTCTCCTTCTTTTATCTATATTTCTTGCCTGATTGCAGCATTTGAATTAGATTTCTTTCGGCAAGTGTCATCCATTTCATTGTTCCTCATTTCATCTCAGTCCATTTGGTATCAATCCCTCTGGTTCTAAATTTTCTCGGTTGTTTTCATTCTCACTGTTTCTCATCATATCTCCCTTCTTTAGCATTTGTTAACCTTCATTTTCTGTTTTCAAGGTTTCATTGAAGATTAATTGGGCAGATTTCCTTCCCTTTCCCTGTACTTCCTGTCATCCTGTTCACTTTTTGCTTTTCATGTGCTTTCAAAATTTTCCCTTTTTAGTAAAGTGCAGTTGTGGGGAGCAGCCGGAGTCAATCACGCTCTCCACAGAAGTAATGGTGGATGCTCGTTTATTGAGGGTACACAGGGTTCTTTTATACATATATCATTCTTGTGCATAAGCTGTTCACGCAGCATTTTGCTACTTGCTATTTGTTACCTCCTGGTGTTCATGAGCCCCAAGCGGCTATACTATTGGCTAATTTTATCTGCATAAGCGTTCCTTTGCAGTTACCTGTTTACACTTTGTTGAGTGTGAGTGTTTACACGGCTCATTCCCAGACTATTCGTCCTTGACAGTGCTAAAACAACAGCATTTTCCCAACACTGCAAGGCCTCTCTGTGTCTATCTCCAGAAATCCTTCTAAAATTCCCCCTTTTTCTTTTGCACAAGCCAAGCATTAGATATTGTCTTATGCAACATATTCTTAATACAAGACATTACACAACTTAGTACTAATAATCCTACTACTACAAGTAATAATATAACAAACACTTGTTTAACAACAAACTTCAGCTCTCCTGTAATTTTAAGGCTACTTAACTAATCTCTAAATGCATCATCACTTTCTTTTAAATCATGTAATTTGTTCTTCATTAATTGCAATTTTTGTGAATTGATCCAAAATAGTCAGACATGTTCATGCAACACATTCTTTCAAACTCTTCACACCTTTGGTTATGCACTATGGATGTTAACACTGTCCTAGCTTGGGACCAGAATTTAGGATCTCTCAGGTCCGTACAGTCCAACTTATGTATGGCATGTTTTCTCCGAGTGACTTTTGCCAAAGTCATCAATGCGGTTGTGTTAGGGTGAAACAGGACAAGCTTCCCTAAATAGCATGGGCCCTCATGTGGGCTGGCTGGGACTCCATTCCAAGCGCGGTCCCCACATAATAAAAATATTCCTGGTGGAAGGCATTGTGCTGGTTTGCAAGTCAAATTACATTTGGAATAAAGTTGTTGGTGTACACTGCCACTAGATAGTCAAGCTGAATTTATTGCAGCCCATTTCTGGCTATGTATATTTAGACTCTGCTCTGTGGGGGGCTCAAAGGACACCCAACCTCCCTCACTTCTATTCGTAGAGCTGGTATTCATACATCCAAGGAGGTCTAATTCTTCAGGTGGTGAAGTAAGTGTATCATTAAGTTGCTCTATAGTTTTACACTGCCAGCCTCCATCAGCCTGGGCGGCTGTGAAACCTGATGTCCACACCATGGCGCTTGCCACAGTAAAATTCAGCATTGTCTCATTTTTCATATGACCTTTAAATTCATGAGGGCTCCAAAGGAGTGTTCCTATCAAACAAGTCCTGAATGGGTCTTGGGAATTGGCCAGGCTAAGGCAAATAGAATCCTGTTCAGTCACACTGGCAAATGTCACCCATACATTAGTTCTCTTAGAAAATTGGTGAGCTAATTTGAGAAGATCCTGCAACACTTGTTGACACCATGAGCAAAAAGAACGCAACACACGAAAACGTCTTACCATGTGCACCTGCTAGATCCTTTTTTTTTTTTTTAAAGATAATTTTTTTTAAAAAATAAAATTAATTGACAAAGATACCACACTATTTTGCATGCTGGGCACCCCTTGGCTCACAGGACCCTGTTCAGCATGAAACCGCTTTTTCAGCAATGCACGAGCAAAAACCACCCCAGCTTGGCTCTTACTTGGCAGCTGCTGCAGCCACACAACTTAGTAAGATATCTTTGGGTTTTCACCAGCTTAAGTCTTTAGTAAATAAATTCCAAGTGAACGCTAAACAAGTATTTCGCTAAGAGAGGATGAAATATTAAAATTAAAAGCAAGTCAGATTTCAGCTGTAATTATACTACATTAGAAACTCCAGTTGGTGGGGATCCATTCACTATATAGAGAAATTAGTAATCAAGGTCATTACAAAGACAGAGCATTTGTTTCCTGCATGCTTTCCCAGGCTTGGAATCAACAGAGTTGACTACATGGAAAGTTGACTAGGGTGAACTCGGAATTCACTCTCTCAGGCAGGAGACTAGATAAGGAGCGTTACTAGTAAAAAGTCATACAACATTGATTATTATAAATTACTTTGTTCTCATCTGCTTTTAGTCTTTGTCTCCTATGAGTTTTCATCCATTCCTGTAGAAACCTAACTCCTTTTCCATTCCCCTGTGGCAGCTCCCATCCCCAGTGATGGTTTGAGGGCATGGGGCAGCCCTTGATGCGGAACACGTGGATGTGCAGGTGGGCAGCAATTCTGGCTGCACACGCTGACACAGTATCGGAGCAGGTCAGACAGGGACAGAATCAGGGCAATCCAGAGGACAATAGACTTATCAGCTTTATAGCTGTTAAAACATTTGGTCAAGGAACAGCAATGCTGGGCCTATGAATGCTGTGTTATATAAATACATTTCACTCTTGGTCATGTGGGCAACCACCAGTTGATTTGTGATCTTGGCAGCCACAAAGCCAAAAGTCAGGGTGTAGAGGCAGAGATGCCTCTCAAAGAGCTGCACAGCAGATTTCTTGTAGATCATTGCAGCCAAGGCAATCACAGAGCCAATATGAAGAAAAGGTGAGAGGACACTTGTTCCTGCTAAAGTGGATGCATTTTTGCCAACTGCACCTGAATATTCAGTCTTGGAATCAGAGATTGCTAAAAAGATGGTCTTCCAATCACTGCCAGTAAATGCATGATTATTATGAAGATTTGTACTTCAGTCACATCAATCATGCCGAAGCTCAGCGTTCCTGAGACGTACATCTGTCAGTGCACGCAGTAAAACATGAATGTCACAGCAAAACAACAGAAGAACATCCCATCAGGGTTGGTGTCCAGCTGCACAGCAATACAAGTTTCCAAAACCACAAAGACTGTGGACAATGAATTACAGCTATGATCAAAAAGCTCTCCTAACGGAGTGCTGCTATTTGTCCTTCTTGCTTGTTTTCCATCTGTAGCATCCAGGGACTGGAATGCCACAGGCACAAGCAATGAATGTCCAGGAAGGTGCCTGCCTTTGAAGCTGTTGAGCAGTAACATACTAATAACAGAGTTGCAAATATATTTATTAACAGTTTGATGATGGTGGTCAGACTGGGGGCAGTCCAGGCTGGAGAATGGATATCTTCAGTATGAATCCAATCTAACATTGTTCGAGCACTTTTCAGATTTCAAGCTGTGCTCTTTTACTGTGGGTGGTTTTTTGTGGGTTTTTTTTGGGGGGGTTGGGTTTTTGTTGGTTTTTGTTTGTTTGTTTGCTTGTTTTTGGCCTGTTGCAAGATTTTCCATTCATGCTGCTCACACACAGGATTGCCATCTCTGAACACGACAGGACACGCTACAGGACATGCCATGTGTCCTGCGGGTTCCCACTGTCCTTCTAGTATAGCATCACCTATAATTTTGGACCATCGAGTCACGGGGGGGGGGCAGGCAAAGGTGTTGCCTGGGAACTGCTTGCTGCAGTTTGTTCTAGAAATTGTTGCATTGGAGTTAACTGGAAGCTGAAAGATGTTGGCTCCTCCTGATTCTTAGCATTTATTGTAGATAGTTCTTGGGCTTTTTCCAGTAGCAGCTTGGTTGCTGCTTGCCCTCGCTCATCCAGGCGTTGTATCACTGCCTGAATTTGATCAGTCAGTTCTTTTAAACCAATCGTGGGTTCTGCCAGGGGTTCTGCTCCATCATCGGGGTCCTCCTCTAATTCATCCGGCAGCAGAACATTGTCGGGGGAAGGTGGTCGACAGCAGGGGTCACGGGTTCCCCTCTCTTGGTCTCTTCGGTGTCTCTTCGGGCACAGCCGAGAAAGGGGGAGCACTCAGTGCATGCCTTGTGGGAGCGGCGGCGATGGGAGCGGCGGCGGCCCCGGCCCTGGCCCATGGTGGTGGCGACGGCAGCGGGGCGGTGTGGACTCCCAGGGGCCGCTTTCTCCTCGTCCTGCCTGTTGCTGCAGGGCGGCAGGAGTGGCGGCACTCGGGCAACGGGGGAGGTCCGCGGACCAGGAGCAGGGAGCCGGGCATCGGCCAGCGATGGTGCCGGGGCGCCAGAGGCAGCAGGAGGGCACGGCAGGGGCCCCACAGTGCCTCCCCGAATTTGCAGAGTTGGGGTTTGTTAAATGTCCATTTCCCCGTGCCCAGTTAATCTGCTTTTGCAGTACTTTTTCTGCTACTGTTTTTCCTCTCTCAGAGAGTATAATAATAAATAACTTCAATGAGGCAGCAAAGTCGCATTCCATGCTTGCCGTCGTCAATGGGGCAGGGAAGTGAGTACTCAAAGCCTTCCACCTTTTTTCAAGAAACTGCCCCCTGTTCCCCTTACCAGCTCAGCCTCGCACTCTTTGCAAGGACGGCGAGCTTCTGCCTCAATGCTGATGCATCTCTCGGCAGATCAGCGTCTGACCGCTATTTTCCGGAGGTCTCACCTCAATGCAGCTGCATCTGTCGGCGAGTTCAGCATCCAACCGCTCAGCGTCCCACCGCTAATTTCTCCTCTGGGTCATTACCCAAAGGTCCAAAGTTCGGGTGCCAATTGAAGGTGATTTTTGAAAAGAAAAAAAAAAACAAAAGGAAAACAAAAACAAAAACATGGGCAACAGCCAGAGTCAAAGACCTTCTTCACAGAAGTAGTGGTGAATGCTCCATTTATTGAGGGTACACAGGGTTCTTTTATACATATATCATTCTTGTGAACAAGCTGTTTACACAGCATTTTACTACTCGCTATTGGCTAGTGTTATCTGCATAAGCATTCCTTTGCAGTTACCTGTTTACACTTTGTTGAGGGAAAAAGCTGGTTCTCAGGCTCAGTATCCTGGTTCTCAGGCTCAACGTCCTTGACAGTGCTAAAACAACAGAACTCTCCCAGCATTGTCAGGCCTCTCTGTGTCTGCCTCCAAAAATCCTGCAACATATTTGTCCTTTTCAGTGCCCCTCATTTTGTCTCAATCCATTTGGTCTCAACCCCTCCAGTTCTATATTTTCTTGATGGTTTTCATTTCCACAGTTCCTCATCATATCTCCTTTCTTGAGCGTATGTTAGACTTTGTTCCCTGTTTTCAAGATTTCAATGAAGATTAACTGGGCAGGCTTCCACCCCTTTCCCTTTAAGTCTTGTCATCCCATTCACTCTTTGCTTTTCACGTGCTTTCAAAATTTTCACTTTTTCGCGTTAATCTTGCATGTCTTCAATTCCTTCTCCTCTCCTTCTTTGATTTACCTTTCTTGCCTGATTGCAGCATTTGAATTGGAGTACTTTTTGCAAGTGTTGGTCCATTTCACTGCCCCTCATTTCATCTCAGTCCATTTGGTCTCAATCCCTCCAGAATTTTCTCAGTTGTTTTCATTCACACTGTTTTTCATCATATCTCCTTTCCTGAGATTTAGACTTTGTTCTCTGTTTTCAAGATTTCATTCCCTTTCCCGAAAGGAAGACTTTCCTTAAAGAAGTGGGAAGGACCTATTGCAAATCCAATGAAGATTAATTGGGCAGGCTCCCATTCCTTTCCTGGCACTTCTTGTCGTTCCATTCACTCTTTGCTTTTCCCGTGCTTTCCAAATTTTCCCTTTCTCATTTTAAGCTTCCATGTCTTCAATTCCTTTTCCTCTCCTTCTTTGATTTACCTTTCTTGCCTGATTTCAGCCTTTGAATTGAAATACATTTGGCTATTCTTGTTCTTCTTCACTGCCCCTCATTTCATCTCAGTCCACTTGGTCTCAATCCATTCTTTACCAAATTTTATTGATTGTTTCCATTCCCACTCTTTCTTGTTGTATCTATCTTGTCGTATCTGAGTGTTTGTTAGTCTTAGTTCTCTATTTTCAAGACTTCAGTGAAGATTGATTCGGCAGGCTTTCATCCCTTTCCCTGCACTTCTTTGTAGCCTTCCCCACAGGACTAGACGGCTGCCGAAGGTAAAGGAAGAGTCTTGACTCTCTGACTTCGGTGGGATAGTTCTGCTTTTACTCTTATGTCCTGCTCAGCCTTGAGACCCTATCCGATGGACAGCCGATGCCAGAGAGCGCTGGTCCCTCCCCCGCCGTGGCTTTTTCCCCCAGTGGGCAGGGCCCATAGGCGAGACCCAGAGGCATCACCCAATCAGTGTTCCCGATGGAAGAAACAGGATTAGATTACATCTCAGTGAGAGGGATGGGCACTGCTGGGCAGGGACAGATAGAAAAGAACATTACAAATATAAACCAAATTAATGCATTACAACATTTCCCCTTTTCTTATTAAATTATGAAGGAGGAAGGCTCAGTTCGTGGGAGCTGCTCAGAGTTTGGACCTTGAGTATGTTTAAAGTTACAAAAGAAAAATGACCTTTAGTGCAAACTGTTTAGAAAGACACTGTCAAGGAATAATGATAATTAGAAGGAGAAGGTTCGGCGCTTTCTTCTCCAGGCAGCACTGGCCACTTGTGGGGCCTCTGCAGGTGGTTTTGCAGTTCTAGGGATGAAAGGTTTCACCCCCTCAGCTGGCACCCACTTGAGATCTGGGGGAGTGGACGCTTAGGCGTACCCACAACCCCAGGTGACCTGATCATGAGGACTTTTTGTTTCTCTGGTCGCTGGATCCTTTACTATCATATCTGGTGACTTTTGCTGAAAGGCCGAACTGGTTAAAGCAGGATTATTTAGTTTAACATTTACATTTTCTAGTTTCTTTGACAAATTCCCTTTAGCCCTTTGAGACCTCCCACCCCCATTGTCCCAAAAGTCCAGAAATGGCTTCTTTAAAGGGCATTGAGATGCCCAATGTCCAGCGTGATCACACAGGAGACACGTTGTTCCTCTCTTGGGCAGTGGCCGTGGCACAGGTACAGGAGGCACAGTGTCTGCAGCAGCAGCTTTTTGTGGTGGTTTGACTCTGGAATTGTGGTTTTGATGAGCTTTTATGAAGGGAATCTTCCTGGCACACACCTGGAGCATGTCATGTAAAGCTGGAGCTGGTTCTGTGGACAGGCTGAGGATAGCCGCCTTGCACTCTTCGTCTGCATCGGCCAGAGCCATCTCCTCCAGGACCTGCTCCTGGGTTCCCTTATTCTTAACCTGTAACTCGATAGCTCAGGTTAAACATTCCACAACTATTACTAAAAGTTCTGATGGAAGCTGTTTTGTTTTACTGTAAGGTTGGAAAGACTTATCGGGCTGGGTTGCTAATTGAATGGCAGAAAAGTCGGGATCGCTCCCTGCTTCTGGGTTCCTGGCTCCCCCCACACACACTGCCATGGACCCCAGGCGCCCTGCGCGGCCCGTGAAGCCCGGCCCGGCGGTGCCGCATGGTCGGGGCACACTGAGGACAGTCCGTCCCGATTGACAGCGGCACCGGGGGCCGGCGGGCCCGGGCCCCGCACCCCCACTCTAAACGCCGAGCTGCAGGGACACCGCCGCCCTGCGCCCCGACCCCCTCCTTCCGGGGCATGGGAACCGGGACTGTGGGCGGGGAAACTGTAGGAACCAGGGGCAGGGAGGGGCTGGAGGCTTGAGTCACATGGGGAGGAGTGGCAGGGTGGAGGTTTGAGGGTAGGGGACAGAGTCAGAGGAGAGTGAGGTGACGGGGGCAGAACTGAAGGAACAAAGGGCTCCTCATGGGTCTGGAGCACATGGCTTCAGCCATTTTGGACAAAGGAATCCCCTCCATCTTGTGACCCCCCCCCACCTGGGGACCACTGAGATGGGAGGTTTGAGCACTCAGACTGCCTGCAGAGGTACAAGCTGGGGAAAATTCACAAAGAACTGGCCTTTTTTCCTTTTTATTTTGCTTTTGCAATGCAAACTTAATTTTTAAGCTATAAAAGGCAAAATTTGCATCTTCTTTGTTGTTAGAGCAGCCAGATTCAACTATTTTTTTTATTATAGCCTCCCAGAATTCCGGGGAGCTTATTTGCTCTGATGTTAAGTGTGGAAACTGAGAAAATAACCAGAGGGTTAATTTTTTCATCTGTTTCTTTGAATAATGGGTCTCGTCATTATTCAAGGTATATAAAATGTGATAATAATACTTTTGGCAAGTATTTGTCCTTTTCAGTGCCCCTCATTTCGTCTCAATCCATTTGGTCTCAACCCCTCCAGTTCCATATTTTCTCGATTGTTTTCATTCTCACAGTTCCTCATCATATCTCCTTTCTTGAGCGTCTGTTCGACTTTGTTCCCTCTTTTCAAGATTTCAATGAAGATTAACTGGGCAGGCTTCCACCCCTTTCCCTTCATGTCTTGTCATGCCATTCAATTTTTGCTTTTCACGTGCTTTCAAAATTTTCCCTTTCTCATTTTAAGCTTCCATGTCTTCAATTCCTATTCCTCCCCTTTTTTTTACCTTTCTTGCCTGATGGCAGCATTTGAATTGGCGTACTTTTGGCAAGTGTTGGTCCTTTTCACTACCCCTGATTTCATCCCAGTCTATTTGGTCGCAATCCCTCCAGTTCTGAATTTTCTCCGTTGTTTTCATTCGCACTGTTCCTCATCACTTCTCCTTTCCTGTGTGTTTGTTCGAATTTGTTCTGTTTTCAAGATTTCATTTCATATTCTGAAAGGGAGACTCTCTTTTTGGGAAAGGGAATGAAATCTTGCAATTTCAATGAAGATTATTTGGGCAAATTTCCGTCCCTTTCCCTGCACTTCTTCATGTTGCATTCTCCCTTTGCTTTTGAAGTGCTTTCAAAATTTCCCTATTTTCATCTTAAATGTGAGTTCTACAGTTCATTTGCTTCTCCTTCTTTGATTTACCTTTCTTGCCTGATTGCAGCATTTAAATTTGGCAAGAGTTGGTCCGTTTCACTGCCCCTCATTTCATCCCAGTCCATTTGGTCTCAATCCCTCCTATTCTGAATTTTCTCAGTTGTTTTCATTCGCACTGTTCTTCATCATATCTCTTTTCTTGAGTGCTTGTTCAACTTCGTTCTCCATTTTCAAGATTTCATTCCCTTTCCTGAAAAGAAGATTTTTCTTAAGGAAGATGGATTGAAATCTTGCAATTTCAATGAAGATTAATTGGGCAGATTTCCGTCCCTTTCCCTGCACTTCTTGTCATCCCATTCACTCTTTGCTTTTCACGACCTTTCAAAATTTTCCCTTTTTCAATTTAATCTTGAATGTCTTCAATTCTTTCTCCTCTCCTTTGATTTACATTTCCTGCCTGATTGTCTCATTACAATTGACGTACTTCTGGCAAGTGTTGGTCCATTTCACTGCTCCTCAGTTCATCTCAGGCCATTTGGTCTCAATCCATTCGTTACCAAATTTTCTTGATTGTTTCCATTCCCACTCTTTCTTGTCATATCTATATTCCTGAGTGTTTGTTAGTCTTAGCTTTCTAGTTTCAAGACTTCAGTGAAGATTAATTGGGCAGATTTCAATCCCTTTCCCTGCACTTCTTGTCATCCCATTCACTCTTTGCTTTTCATGTGCTTTCAAAATTTTCACTTTTTCTTTTAATCTTGCATGTCTTCAATTCCTTCTCCTCTCCTTCTTTGATTTACTTTTCTTGCCATATTTCAGCATTTGAATTGAAGTACTTTGAAGGTTCACTCTGAAAGCAAAACCTTCCCCAACAGAGAAAAAACCCTTTTCCCTTAGAAAACCAAAAGTTTGGTATTGTGGTATTTTTCCTCGAGACTAGACGTCCACCGATGGCAAAAAGAAAGAGCCTGCTCTTTGTCCGGGGGGAAAATATTGCTTTATTTTCCATTCCTGCCCTGCTTGGCTGGAGATCTTCCCAAGAGCTCGCCGGTGCGAGAGAGAGCTCGCCCCTCCCCTGTCAGGGCTTTTTCCCCAGGGGGCAGGGCCCAGAGGCAGGGACAAGACACTACGCAATCAGGGAGAAGTGGGAGTCGAATAGAGTTGGGTTACAGCTGATTAAGGATAAACCACGTGATACAGATTACAAATCCAATTAAACAAAATATAAAACCAATTAATGCATTACAAGAGTTGATCTTCTTCACTGCCCCTCATTTCATCCCAGTCCAATTGATCTCACTCCCTCCTGTTCCGAATTTTCTCAGTTGTTTTCATTTGCAATGTTTCTCATTATATCTCCTTTCCTGGGTGTTTGACTTTGTTTACAAGATTTCATTCACTTTCCTGGAAGGAAGGCATTCCTTAAAGAAGTGGGAAGGATATCTTGCAATTCCAATGAAGATTAATTAGGCAGGCTCCCACTCCTTTCCCTGCAATTCTTGTAATTTCATTTACTCTTTGCTTTTGAAGTGCTTTCCAAATTTTCCCTTTCTCATTTTAAGCTTCCATGTCTTCAATTCCTTTTCCTCTCCTTTTTCATTTACCTTTCTTGCCTGATTGCAGCATTTGAATTGGCGTACTTTTGGCAAGTGTTTGTCCTTTTCAGTGCCCCTCATTTCGTCTCAATCCTATTGCTCTCAACCCCTCCAGTTCCATATTTTCTCGATTGTTTTCATTCTCACAGTTCCTCATCATATCTCCTTTCTTGAGCATATGTTAGGCTTTGTTCCCTCTTTTCAAGTTTTCAATGAAGATTAACTGGGCAGGCTTCCACCCCTTTCCCTTCATGTCTTGTCATGCCATTCAATTTTTGCTTTTCACGTGCTTTCAAAATTTTCCCTTTCTCATTTTAAGCTTGCTTCCTTTTCCTCTCCTTCTTTGATTTCCCTTTCTTGCCTGATGGCAGCATTTGAATTGGCGTACTTTTGGCAAGTGTTGGTCCTTTTCACTACCCCTGATTTCATCCCAGTCTATTTGGTCGCAATCCCTCCAGTTCTGAATTTTCTCAGTTGTTTTCATTCGCACTGTTTGTCATCACTTCTCCCTTCCTGTGTGTTTCTTTGACTTTGCTCTCTGTTTTCAAGATTTCATTTCCTTTTCTGAATGGAAGACTTTCTTTTTGGGAAAGGGAATGAAATCTTGCAATTTCAATGAAGATTATTTGGGCAAATTTCCATCCCTTTCCCTGCACTTCTTCATGTCCCATTCTCTCTTTGCTTTTCATGTGCTTTCAAAATTTTCCCTTTTTCATTTTAAACTTGCATGTCTTCAATCTCTTTTCCTCTCCTTCCTTGATTTACCTTTCTTGCCTGATTGCAGCATTACAGTTGGTGTACTTTTGGCAAGTGTTGGCCCGTTTCACTGCCCCTCATTTCATCCCAGTCCACTTGGTCTCAATCCCTCCTGTTCCGAATTTTCTCGGTTGTTTTCATTTGCAATGTTTTTCATCATATCTCCTTTCCTGAGGGTTAGACTTTGTTTCTCGGTTTCGGTTCTGAGATTCAGGTGGCTTTAGAGTCTTTTGCCTTCTGCAAAGCTCTGAGACAGACACAAGAAAGAGACGGAGTCTTCAGGTTCTGATTTTTCAAGGTTGCGCGCTTTGTTTATTGTTTCTTATCTTACAAATTTCTCAGTGCCCAACAAAAGTCTGTGCAGCTGCTCAGGCATTTGATGACTCCTCCTCACACTGGGCTGTCGCTATCTTTTATACTAATTGCTACGTATTCTTTATTTATCATTATTTGCCAATACCTTTCACTTATACTAAAAAGGTCATCCCTACTTTGACCCAATCTCCTGAAACTACTTTTTGCCACCATCACTGCAGAAAATGCAGTGAGGGAAGAAGAAGCAGGAGACAACGCCCCAAATCCTCCATCTTGCTCCCATTCACTTCTATGCTAAAAACCCAAACCTACTGTTTTCTCACCCTGTGATAAGCTAAACTACTATCTTTCACACTCTTGTGGCCTGCAATCCATCCTGCAGTGCAGGAAGCCTTTCCCATGGACTGGGATCAAAGCCAAGGTCCCTCTGGGCTCTGGGCCAGGGTCCCAAACCCCCCTGTCCAGGTCTCTGACCCTCCAGGGAAGCCAAAGGAATGCCCTGGACTCCAACATCTCCCCCTCCTGTTTGAACCAAAACCACCTCTTTGGCAACCCTGTCCATGGCCTGCTGTATGCATCGGAGCAAAGACAGCAGGATCATGAGAAGAATTACAAGCCCTACTAAAATATATACAAATGTTTTTAAAATTCCCTTCCACAATGGTGAAAGGTCAAACAAATTGAACGCACCATCCATCCATGACCCAGTTACCTCCCCAAGTTTGTTCACACTTTCCTGCAATTGCTTGATGTTCTCATGAATGGATTTGGAATGATCTGACAAATTCATGCAGCACATTCCCTCAAATTCTTCACACCCATGCCCGTGTGTCAGCAATAGATAATCTATCGCTGCTCTGTTTTGGAGACTTGCTCGTCTTACACTGTCAACGTCCAATAACATGTCACTCAGTGCAAGAGAGGTGGCTCGGGCATGTTTGCTCAGCCAACAACCCACCCGATCCAATTGTGTCAAGGCTGCTCCTGATGCTGCTTGTGGTGAAAAAAATGTAACTGCAGTTCTCTGAGCCTTGTTCCATGTGTGAACATCGTCATCACAATTTGGATCGTACATCTTGATAGATCTTTTCCCTCTATATTTTTGTTTTCTAAGCAATGTCATGTTGGGTGTCAGCAATGAAAGCATTCCAATGCTGCGTGGACCACCTTTGACATTTGTGGGGATTGCGGGCCAAATTCTGTCCCCACAAATGAAAAAGATTCTTCTCGGCAATTGTGCTGGAACATGGTTGGATGGCTTGTCCAGCATCTTAGTGTAATTACACCAAGATGATGAATTTCTGTAAAAATTGAGGTTTGGAGTGACGTCTATTGTTTTGTTTTGTGCCACTTCAGAAAGGCTGAATTTTACACAAAATTGCATTTAGACTGATCCAAGAATTTCCAGTTCCTGAGGTTCAAAAGGAGCCACAGGAAGGAACTTGTCCAAACATCCCATCTGTCCACTGGATTTACAATGGACTTTGAAATTGCTGGAGGGATGTTTTCTGGAATCGGCCATTTGCTCACTGGCAACCCCACTAAACATGTTGAGAAGGGTTTCCTTGGCTTGGAGTGTGTCAAGCAGATGGTATCCAAACCTGATGCATTGGCTAGAGTTTCCCAAACATTCTCTTTTGGTTGGGCCACGGGCAAAACTGCTGCATTGCTCAAGGCAACCAAGGAGAGAATGAGGCACAAGGATAGTTCTTTCATGTTCAATGGCCTTTTTCCCATGGGAATCCCTAAAAATGCAACACCACCCAAGTTCCAAAGAAAACCCCAACCCCAAAGAAAACTCAAGTCCCAGAGTCTCTTTTGCATGTAGAACAAAGGGATGTCTGCTGTCTTGACACTGGCTTACGTCTGCGTGGCCACTTCTCTTTCTCCGGTCTTGGGGTCTGCCTCTGCTTGAGTATGGACTCAGTACGGTTTCACGTTCCTCGCCGCCAGCCACTTTGGTCCGACCGCTGTGGAGACACAAGCATATCCCTTGCCCCAAGTTATTAATTTGAATGGCCCTTCAATCTGTCCTGTTTCTGGGTTTCTGACGAAAACCAAAGGATTTTCCTTTAGCTTCGCTCTTGTGCTGTTTGAAAAGTGTCTGACAATTGGTGGAGTTGGCTCTGCAAAAGAGCCATTTAGAAAATTCAACACATACAAGGCTTTGTTCAAGCGCATGTATGGTGTTGCGTCTGCTTCTCCTCTCTTTTGTCTGTCCAAAAGGGTTTTCAAGGTTTGATGTGTCCTTTCAATGATTGCTTGACCCGTTGGAGAGTGTGGGATACCAAAGGTATGATGGACACCCCACCTCTTCAGGAACTTGTCAAGCACTTTCCCTATGTATGTTGGTCCTTTATCTGTTTTGATTTCTTGCAGTATGCCCAATGATGCAAATGCCTGCAAGAAATGTCGACAAGCATGCTGTACTGTCTCACCTGTGTGCAATGATACAAAGACTGCGCCTGAAAATGTGTCAACTGAAACATGAATGTTTTTGAGTTTCCCAAAGGATGGATATTTTGTGACATCGGTTTGCCATAACTGCAAACTGTGCAATCCTCTTGGATTGACTGCTCCCATGGAAGCAGGAGGCTGTACAAGCTGACAATCTGGGCAAGCACTAATGATTTCCTTTGCCTGACTTTTGGAAATGTGAAAAGTTTCCATTAGTGCTTGAGCATTCTGATGGAAGAATGCGTGACTCAATTTTGTCTGTTCAAAAATGTTTGGTAAAGTCCTTGAAATTGGTATGGTGAATTTGTCTGTATGTGCATTACCTTCTACTAAAAATCCTAGAAGAGATGAATGTGCCCTGATGTGAGAAACAGCGTACTCACATTTTCTGTGTTACAACAATGTTCTCATGCGCAGCAAGCATGAATACTGCACCTTGGACAAGCATCCAGTGAGCTTGCAATGTTAGCAAGTTTTGGAAAGTCCTTTTTGAAGTGCCCTTGTTTGCTACACTTGTAGCATTGTCCTTGCTTAAAATTCATGAATGCATCTTTGATGGCCTTTTTCACTTGATCTCCCAAAACAGTTGTGACATGCTGTGGTGTTCCCAGCTTGCTGCATGCCTCTATTACTTCTGCCATAAGAGGTTGGCCAGGCATCGCACTGATGACACATTCTGGATTGGCATTTGCAAATGCAAGACACCGAATCAAATGTGGTTTCACCCCATCATCACTGACTTGCCTGTCCACTGCTTGCATGAGACAATCGACAAATGAGGTGAAAGATTCTGAAGGACCTTGCTTTATGTCTGTATAACTACTTTCTGTAACTCCTGTCAGTGGAATTTGCACCATTGCCTTTCTGGCTGCATTCTTGATGTCTGTCAACACTTCCCGAGGAAGAAGTCTGGCTTGACGAGCTGGATCGTCAAGTGGTGGGTCACCAGCCAATTGTGCAACGGTGATGCCTGCATTTGCTCCCCCCTGATATTTGTCCCTGAGCTCATTAAGAGCTCTTCTCCATTTTGCTTCCCAGATGATGAACTGCGAGTTGGTGTGGATCATTGAAGCAAGGGATTTGAGGTTAAATGGTGTTAAATCATATATATTAAATGTCCTTTTTAAAAGTTGTTTGAAGTATGGAGACCCCAATCCATTATCACGAATGGCTTTCATCAGATCTTTGGCAACTTCATGATCCAATCGCTCCCATCTTGGCTTTGCATCCTGACTTGGATTTGCATCCTGAATCATAAGTCACTGGCATTGCCACACTTCTTGAACCCATCTGAAGCGTTTCCCCTTTCAATGCTTTCTGTCTTATTTCAGTCCAATCTGTTGCACAAAATACCCGTGCACCAGGAATCTGTGTCTTGTCCGACACCGGAATCGATTGCTGTGTTTGCAGCTTCAATGCTGCTTCATCCTTTCCAGGATCTACCTGTTTTTGCGGCTTTACCTTATCTTGTTTTGTTTCCTTTTCCTTTTCTTGAGGAGCAGAAACTGGGGACTGCTGGGCATCACGCAATTTCTCTGCAACACCTTTCCTCGGAGGAAAAAGTCAAGAGAAAGAAGACATTGGGTCCTGTTGGAATTCTGAAGCTGCTTTACTGAATTGCCGGAAAAACTGCTTCATAAAGTCCTTCGATAAAAAAAATGATGATGCTTGGCGTGAAAAATCAAATGCTTTTGCTCTCCGGATAGGAATGCCCACCGAAGCAGTGAAGCGGATAATGTCGTCATCAGTGATTGACATGTCTTGTTCTTCTTGTGCAGCTTCATCGTCCCTCACCGTCGACAAAGGCTCTCTCGCCTTTTGTTTGAATTGCTGTTGTGAAGGAGAAGTTGATTTTTTTATATGAAACTGGAAAAAAGCGGTGCAACATGGTTGTCTCGCTGCTGGAAGGTGCTCCACTCGGTGTGCCTGATGCTCGTTGTGATTGTTGTGGTTTCACAGTCCCGCCCCTAGATGATGATGACATGTGGCAGCTGGCATCTGCTGGCTCACGGTACTATATGGATCTGATATTTCTTCCACTGCCCCTGACGAAGTATGTCGAGTTTGCAAAAAGCCTTTAATTTCTGGGTGCATTTGTAAAACCTGATATAATT
This sequence comes from Hirundo rustica, assembly GCF_015227805.2. Taxonomy (NCBI): domain Eukaryota; kingdom Metazoa; phylum Chordata; class Aves; order Passeriformes; family Hirundinidae; genus Hirundo; species Hirundo rustica. The sequence continues at coordinate 84,100 of NW_026690226.1, forward strand.
TTGGACATGCACCCATCTGCAGAAACGCAGCAGCTGTGTTTGAATCGCCGCGCGCAGGTGGTACCGCTACCAGTGTGCCGCTGGTGGGCGGAGTCAAGCTCCGTGACGTTTGCCGCGTGGGGGTGGCGCCCTGGAGGAAATCTCTGCCTTGGCCACGCCCCGTCCCTGCCTGTTCCGCCTCTGCATGCCCCTCACCTGCCTGTCCCGGCCCGGCTACACCTGACGGAGTGTCCCCTCCCTGCTCACACCCAGAGGCTGCCCTTTCTCCCTCGTCATCAGAATTTGCCCTGCCCAGAGCAGGACCATGTTTCGGGCCTCATCCCGCCCCTTCCGCGCCTGCGCCTGGACCCGCCACTGGTGTTTCTGGGGTTTGTAGTACCCTGCTTGGCGCCTCCCGTCCCGACCTCCCCCCTGGGCCCCGCAACGCGGATGTATCTTGAACTGTGCTACTTCCCGTAGCTTGCGTCATTGGCGTGCGCTGAGCTGTCGGTATGGGTCCCACCTCCCCCAGTGCCTCGGTCCCACGGCCCTTGAACCCGTGCCACTCGTCCACAAACTGTTCTCCCTCGAGATCCGCCCCCTCCTGACCCGACGTGCTTCCCAACCGCCCTCGGCCGCGTTCCGCGCCCCGGTGAGATAGGTTAGGATCGTCCCCACGCGCACGTGCCGCAGTCCCGCCCTCCACTACCAACTCAATCGGGACCTGTTGTTCGCCCGGCGTCCCCCCGCTCCCTCCTTCCCCTGCCTGAACTGTTCCTGCGTGGAAAGGGAAAGGAGCGGTGGGGTGCTCCTGCGTGGCGACTGTGGGGGCATGAAGGGACTCCGAGGTGGACTCTGTGTCAGACCTGTCTCCCCTCCCTCTTGGGATAAGTGTGATGTGAGTCATTGAGGAGCAAGGGGTGGAGCTTCCTGTGCTGATACTGAGTGGCTGATTATAAGAGGTCTCTGGGGAGCGCAGCGAACAGGAGCGGGCAAGCAGGAGCGGGCAAACTGGGGTGTGACGAGTCACTGGGGTGTGGACAAGGCAGTTTGCGTGGCAGTTCACGCAGGCAGTATTGCGAGCAAGTAAGGTGTCCTCTGTGTTGTTTGAGGTATTTCGGCTGCCTGGTTGCTTTTGGGTGGCTGTTAGTAATGGTTTCTACACAGTTGAAAACTGTGGTTGGTATAAGTGTATGTGACCAAGTGGAGCCCTCCAAAAAGGATGCGTCTGTACAGACCCATTCCTGCTCGGAGTGTTTGAGCTTATCGGTGGCTTCAGGGGGTGCTGTGGAGGAGGCCTGCCTACGGTGTGAACAGGTGAGTGATCTCCTTTCACTGGTGGCTGAGCTTAGGGAGGAAGTTGAAAGGTTAAGAAGTATCAGGGAAAGTGAAATGGAAATAGACTGGTGGAGTTCAGCCCTTCCATCTTTAAGGGAGGCCTCTGACCATGAGTCTGAGGACTTACATGCCTCCTGCTCCCAGGCAATAGAAGGGCACCTGATAAATGAAGAGAGGTGGAAATGTATCCCCCTCGGGGAGATAATAACAAAAACTCCTCTCCATCCCTCAGCCAGGTGCCACTTCAGAATAGATACGAGGCCCTGGATCTAGAGGGCCAACTAGATGATTTAGAAGAAAATTGTCTGCCCAGTGAGCCCCCCAGTTATGATTCATCTGAAAGATGCATCACCACCTCTAACATCAAGAAGAAAAGAAGGGTAATCGTAGTAGGTGACTCCCTTCAGAGGGGAACAGAGGGCCCCATATGTCGACGGGACCCATCCCACAGGGAGGTCTGCTGCCTCCCTGGGGCTCGGGTACAAAATATCACTGAGAGACTTCCTGCGCTGATTCAGCCCTCTGATTATTACCCACTGCTGATAGTCCAGGCTGGCAGTGATGAGATTGAAAAGAGGAGTGTCAAGGCAATTAAAAGAGACTTTAGGGCACTGGGTCAGGTAATTGGTCGGGCAGGAGCACAGGTAGAGTTCTGCTCAGTCCCTTTGGTGGCAGAGGAAAATGATGAACAAAACAGGAGAACCCACACCATCAACAAGTAGCTTAAGGGTTGGTGTCATCGGCAAAATTTTGGATTCTTCACTCATGGGGAAATTTTTACAGCACCTGCTCTGCCAGAACCAGATGGGATATATCTCTCTGTTAAGGGCAAAAGATTCTTAACACATGAACTGGCAGAACTTGTTGAGAGGACTTTAAACTAAGTTTGAAGGGGGAAGGGGATGCAGCTGGGCTGTCTGGAAGCAGGCCCAAGTGTTGCAAGGCTGAGCTAGGGGTGAAATCAGTAGCCCAGCTGAGGTGCATGTATACCAATGCACACAGCACGGGTAACAAACAGGAAGAGCTGGAGGCCATGGTGCAACAGCAGAGCTATGATGTAGTTGCCATCACAGAAACATGGTGGGATGACTCACACGGCTGGAGCACTGCACTCAATGGCTACAAGCTGTTCAGAAGAGACAAGCAAGGAAGAAGAGGTGGAGGGGTGGCCTTTATATTAAGCAGAATTTTGATACCATAGGAATTGAAACTAGGGAAGATGGAATTGAAAGTAAGGAAGATGGAACTGAATGCCTATGGGTAAGAATGAAGGGGAAGGCCAACAAGGCTGACATCCTGCTGGGAGTCTGTTATTGTCCACCCAACCAGGAAGAAGAGGTGGACAACTTATTCTATAAGCAGCTAGGTAATGTTTCAGGATCATCAGCCCTTGTTCTTGTGAGTGACTTCAACCTACCAGACATCTGCTGGGAACTTAATATAGCAGAAAAGAGGCAGTCCAGGAAATTTTTCGAGTGTATGGAGGACAACTTTTTGTCGCAGCTGGTGGGTGAGCCCACCAGGGGAGGGACTATGTTAGATCTGCTGTTTGCAAATAGAGATGGACTGGTGGGAGATGTGGTGGTTGGAGGTCGCTTGGGGCAGAATGATCATGAAATAATAGAGTTCTCAATATTTGGTGAAGTCAGGAGGAGCACCAGTAAAACTCTTGCATTGTACTTCCGGAGGGCAGACTTTGGCCTGTTTAGGAGACTCATTCAGAGCATCCCTTGGGAAGCAGCCCTTAAAAACAAAGGAGTTCAGGAAAGCTGGGCATGTCTCAAAACAGAGATCTTGAGGGCACAGGAACAGACTGTCCCTGTGTGCCGAAAGGTAAGTCGACGGGGTAAACCTCCAGCCTGGATGAGCAAGGAGGTTTTGGAGGAACTTCGGAATAAAAAGAGGATGTATCAGCTTTGGAAGGGGGGTCAGGTCTCTCAGGAAGTATTTAAGGGAGCTGCTAAAACATGTAGGAAAAAAATTAGGGAGGCCAAAGCTCAGTTTGAACTTAGAATGGCAACTTCTGTAAAGGATAATAAAAAATGTTTTTACAAATATATTAATGCTAAAAGGAAGGGTAAGACCAACCTTTGTTCTTTACTGGACAAGGGAGGGAACTTAATATCTGCAGATGAGGAGAAGGCAGAAGTGCTTAATGCCTACTTTGCCTCAGTTTTTAGTGAGGAGACAACCTGCCTTCAAGACAACTGCCCTCCTGGGCTGGTAGATGGTGTCAGGGAGCAGAATGGTCCCCTCATTATCCAAGAGGAGGCAGTCAGAGAACTGCTGACATGCCTGGATATCCATAAATCTATGAGACCAGACAGGATCCATCCCAGGGTGATGAGAGAGCTGGCAGATGAGCTTGCTAAGCCACTCTCCATCATCTACCATCAGTCTTGGCTCACTGGTGAGGTTCCGGACGACTGGAAGCTGGCCAATGTGACACCCATTCACAAAAAGGGTGCGAAGGAGGATCCTGGTAATTATAGACCACTCAGTCTGACCTCAGTCGCTGGCAAAATAATGGAACAGTTTATATCAAGTGCCATCACACAGAACTTACAAGGATGGCCAGGGTATCAGACCCAGCCAGCATGGGTTTAGGAGGGGTAGGTGTGCTGGCTTGAAGGCAAAACCAGCGAGATACTCCAAGTCAGAAAAAAACCAATTTAATAGGAGAGAAAAAAAAAAAGGTAAAATAAAATAAAATAAAACACATGCAATAGTACAAAAGATCACTGACAGAGTCAGAATACAACCTGAAGCCATGGTGGTAGCAGTCCAGATGAAGTGGTCTTGTTGAAGCAGTGTTTCCACAGAAAGGTCTGGTAGCTCTGGTAGCTCTTGTCCTCTGGGAATCCAGTGGGTAAGGCTGCCTGTGCTGTCCCAAATCCCAGATTATATCCAGGTGAGAATGCTTGGCTCCTCCCCCTGGGCGGAGCATCTCACAATGGGCTGATATCATTTTATCAGTCTTGCAATGGGTCCTTGATTGCCCATTAAACAGAGATAGCTCCTGGAGGGAGTTATCTATGAGTCATGCAGCAGGGCACTGATGGGCCATTAACAGAAGATAGTCTGGAGGGAGGGGGCAAGGGAAACACTGCCCAACCTAGTTTCAACATCTCATGTAGATGGTGATAGAATACATACTTTGGGCACATCTTACATTGTAACCTAGGACATAATCCACCCCTTATTCTATGACCATCTACATCATACCCAAATTAATACATTCTTATAGCTAGATAGATAAATATACACATGCTTATAGATACACACATACAGAATGAAACCTTACACCCAGTTCTCACTTAAAATTAGGTCACCCTGTGGTACACAACGGGTTTCCCCATCTTTCTGCATTACCCACCAAGTGGAACCAGGTCCTTGAGCAAAAACAATCCCACGGATGGGTCTGCCTTTGCCTGAGGTGGGATTAATCCAAACAGTTTTTCCTAAAATGCCTTTCATGTGTACCACAGGGACTTTATCTCCAACCCCTGTGTGCAAGGGTTTAGACTGGGCAGGACCAGCTCGATTGATTGACCCTCGAGTGTTGACCATCCAGGTGGCCTTTGCTAAGTTCACTTCCCAATTTTTGAAAGTCCCCCCACTGAGCGCCTTCAGGGTAGTCTTAAGTAACCCATTGCACCGTTCAACTTTCCTGGCAGCCGGTGCATGATAAGGGATGTGATATATCCATTCAATGCCATGTTCTCTAGCCCGGGTGTTTATAAGGCCGTTCTTGAAATGGGTCCCATTGTCTGACTCAATTCTCTCAGGGGTACCATGTCTCCACAGGACTGCTTTTCAAGGCCTAAGATAGTATTCCGAGCAGTAGCATGAGGCACAGGGTAGGTCTCCAACCATCCAGTGGTGGCTTCCACCATAGTCAGCACATAACGCTTGCCTTGGCGGGTTTGGGGAAGGGTGATGCAGTCAATCTGCCAGGCTTCCCCATACCTGTACTTCAACCATCGTCCACCATACCACAGAGGCTTTACCCGCTTGGTCTGTTTGATTACAGCTCAGGTCTCACAGTTGTGGATGACCTGTGAGATGTTGTCCATAGTAAGGTCCACTCCTCGGTCACAGGCCCATTGGTATGTTGCATCTCTCCCCTGATGACCAGATGCATCATGGGCCCAACGGGCTAGGAATACTTCTCCCTTGTGCTGCCAGTCTAGATCCACCTGTGATACTTTCACTTTGGCGGCTTTGTCCACCTGCTCGTTGTTGTGATGCTTTCATTAGCCCGACTCTTGGACACATGTGCGTCCACGTGTCGAACCTTCACGGTCAGCTTCTCTACTCGGGCGGCGATGTCTTGCCAAATCTCAGCAGCCCAGATGGGTTTCCCTCTGCGCTGCCAGTTGGCCTTTTTCCAGCGATTCAGCCGTCCCCACAGAGCATTAGCTACCATCCACGAGTCGGTGTAGAGATAGAGTCTTGGCCACTTCTCTCGTTCGGCAATATCTAAAGCCAGCTGGATGGCTTTAAGTTCTGCAACCTGACTTGATCCACCTTGTCCCTCGGTAGCTTGTGCAACTCGTCGTGTGGGGCTCCAGACTGCAGCTTTCCATTTCCAGTTAGTGCCTACAATTCGGCAGGAACCATCAGTGAAAAGGGCATATTGTCTTTCAGTCTCCAGTAGCTCGTTATACGGTGGGGCTTCCTCGGCACGTGTCACTTCTTCTTCTTCTTCTTCTTCTTCTTCTTCTTCTTCTTCTTCTTCTTCTTCTTCTTCTTCTTCAGATAATCCAAAAGTCTCACCTTCAGGCCAGTTGGTTATAATTTCCAGAATCCCAGGGCGATTCGGGTTTCCAATACGGGCGTGCTGTGTGATGAGGGCAATCCATTTGCTCCATGTGGTGTCAGTGGCATGATGCGTGGAAGGAACTTTTCCCTTGAACATCTACCCCAGCACTGGTAGTCGGGGTGCCAGCAGGAGTTGTGCTTCTGTGCCAATCACCTCTGAGGCAGCTTGAACTCCTTCATAGGCGGCCAAGATTTCTTTCTTTGTTGGAGTGTAGTTGGCTTTGGATCCCCTGTAGCTTCGGCTCCAGAATCCCAGTGGTCGGCCTCGAGTCTCCCCAGGCACCTTCTGCCAAAGGCTCCAGGACAGGCCATTGTTCCCGGCTGCTGAGTAGAGCGCGTTCTTCACATCTGGTCCCGTCCTCACTGGGCCAAGGGCTACCGCGTGAGCGATCTCCTGCTTGATCTGGGCAAAGGCTTGTTGCTGTTCAGGGCCCCAGTGGAAATCGTTCTTCTTGCGGGTGACCAGGTAGAGAGGGCTCACAATCTGGCTGTACTCAGGAATGTGCATCCTCCAGAAGCCTATAGCGCCTAGGAAAGCTTGTGTCTCCTTTTTGCTGGTTGGTGGGGACATTGCAGTGATCCTATTGATGACCTCAGTGGGAATCTGCCACCGTCCATCTTGCCACTTTACTCCCAGGAACTGGATTTCTTGAGCCGGTCCCTTAACTTTACTTCGCTTAATGGCAAAACCAGCTTTCAGCAGAATCTGGATTATCTTCTCTCCTTTCTTGAAGACTTCCCCTGCTGTATTGCCCCATACAATGATGTCATCAATGTACTGTAGATGTTCAGGAGCCTCACCCTTTTCCAGTGCAGTCTGGATCAGTCCATGGCAGATGGTGGGGCTGTGTTTCCACCCCTGGGGCAGTCAGTTCCAGGTGTACTGTACGCCCTTCCAGGTGAAGGCAAACTTGGCCCTGCAGTCTGCTGCCAAAGGAATGGAGAAGAAGGCATTGGCAATATCAATGGTCGCATACCACTTTGCTGCCTTGGACTCCAGCTCGTACTGAAGCTCCAACATGTCTGGCACAGCAGCGCTTAGTGGTGGGGTGACTTCATTCAGAGCACGGTAATCCACTGTCAGTCTCCATTCTCCACTGGACTTATGCACTGGCCATATAGGGCTGTTGAAAGGTGAACGAACCTTGCTGACCACCCCTTGGCTCTCCAGTTTACGAATCATCTCATGGATAGGAATCACAGAGTCTCTGTCGGTGCAGTATTGCCAATGGTGTACTGTTGTTGTGGCGATTGGTACCTGTTGTTCTTCAACTCTCAGTAGTCCCACAGCACAGGAGTCATCTGAGAGACCAGGCAAAGTATTCAAGTTGTCTGATGTCTTCTGTCTCTACAGCAGCTATCCCAAAAGCCCAACGATATCCTTTTGGGTCTTGGAAATATCCATTTCTGAGATAGTCTATGCTGAGGATGCATGGGGCCTCTGGGCCAGTCACGATGGGGTGTTTTTGCCACCCATTCCCGGTTAAACTCACTTCGGCCTCCAATACAGTCAGCTGCTGGGACCCTCCTGTCACCCCAGAAATAGAAATGGATTCTGTTCCTACATACCTTGATGGCATCAGGGTACATTGGGCACCAGTGTCAACCAAAGCCGTATATTTTTGTGGGTCAGATGCGCCAGGCCATCAGATCCACACAGTCCAATAGATCTGATTGTCCCTTTCCTCTACCTGGCTAGAGGCAGGGCCCCCCTATTCCTGGTCATGGTACACGTTGCTCTCTTCCTGTAAATATGTTCCTGAGGTCCCTTCAAGAGGATCAGTCATATCATCCTTCCTATATCATCTGGAGTTCTGTGCCTTTGAGACTGGAGCAGTGTTGGCTCTAGATGAGCTCTTCGTGGTAGGTGTCTCTCTCTTCAGTTCACGTACCCGGGCTGCTAAGGAGGAGGTGGGTTTTCCATCCCACTTCCTCATGTCTTCTCCATGCTCCCGAAGAAAAGACCAGAGGTTACCCCGTGGAGTGTATCCTCTCTCCCTGGCTGGTGGATACCTGCTCCTAATGGCAGAGACTCTTGTTGGTTCTGGCGAGATGTGGTAAATTTCTTCCTTAAGTTCCTTTTTCAGTTTCTGATGGCCCTCTTCAATCAAACTCCAGACTTGCTCAGCCAGCCTTGTTTCCACGGATGAGACATGGGTATGAAACGGGGCGGTGACAGTGTCCTCGTAAATTCTTAGTTTATTGACCAAGACACCCACCTTGTCCTCACCTTCCCTCCACTGCAGCGTTGCCAGGTAACGGGAGTACATCTCTGGTCCAAGCCGTGCGAATCTCAACCACATCTGCGATGTGCACTGGACATCATCTGGGCTTTTAGGAAATCTCTCATCTTCTGAGAAAATGATCTCCAGCACAGCCAGTTCCCCCAGGCATCGGATACCTTGTTCCATTGTGCTCCATTTTCCTTGGTGCACCTGGAGGTCTTCTTTACAAAGGTATCTGTCCCTCACTCTTGTTAGCAGTCGCTGCCAGAGGCTGAGAGTTTGTTGGGTTCTCCCGATCCCCTGGTCAATGACCACATCCCGGGACAGCGATCCCAGTTGCCTGGCCTCACTTCCATCCAGAATGGTGTCATTGGCTGCAGCGTCCCAGATGCGGAGCAGCCAGGTCAGGATGGACTCGTTTGTCTGGCGGGTGAATTCCCTCCGCAGGTCACGCAGTTCACCCAGGGATAGAGAGCGGGTGATGATCTCTGGCTCTGTCTCTTCTGCTGGGTGCGAAGGTCCTGCCACATCCTCATCAGTCACTATGCGGACTGATTTGCTCTTTGATTTCTTCTTCTGAACAGGGGCAACTGCCACTGGTTTAGGTTGTTCTGCTTCAGTGACAGTTTGTGTGGAGATGCTGATGGCAGCTTTGGTTTCTTTCTCCTCTGTGACAGCTTGTGTAGACACTGACACTGTTGCTTTGTTTTTGGTTCCTTTCTCCTCTGTGACAGTCTGCATAGATGCGGTTCCTGTTTCCTCTATGACAGTTTGTGTAGACACGGATGCCGTTGTTTTGCATTTATTTCTTTTTCCCTCTTCCTCAAGGAGACGCTGCACTACCCCATGTAGTGTTTGATTTCTAAGCATGGTGCAGGCTGTGCAGAGAAGACAAAGCAGAACTAACAACAATATTATGCTGTCCTTGGCACCTAGAGAGAACTCAATACTTCTGAAAACTGCTGTGCCAGGCCTGAAAGACTGGAAAAAATCATTCTTTACCCCTCCCCACAGGGGCTGGGTGCGATTGTTGAGAGCCCAGATGTAGCATTCTGGACCAAGACAAGGAAACAAAATAGAGTATATATTCCGAATGATGCTCATTGCCTCAGAGGTTATCATACAATAAGCATAATAGACCAATAAAGCAATTTTGGTACAATACCCTGGTCTACATATGAGCATTAAGACCGGCAAATACTGCCCCATGTGTGGGGAAATGTAGAGAGCTAGGTATAAGATATATGAAAGTATGTTGAGCATCATAGCGGATAGCTGGGTTTTTTTCCTCACTACAAAATTGTAATTCTGACTTTTCCCAGTACCTCCTGCCCCATGTTGGGTGCCAAAATATATGTGCTGGCTTGAAGGCAAAACCAGTGAGAAAAGTTTCCAAGTCAGAAAAAAACCAATTTAATAGGAGAGAAAAAAAAAAGGTAAAATAAAATAAAATAAAACACATGCAATAGTACAAAGGATCACTGACAGAGTCAGAATACAACCTGAAACCGTGGTGGTAGCAGTCCAGATGAAGTGGTCTTGTTGAAGCAGTGTTCCCGCAGAAAGGTCTGGTAGCTCTTGTCCTCTGGGAATCCAGTGGGTAAGGCTGCCTGTGCTGTCCCAAATCCCAGATTATATCCAAGTGGGAATGCTTGGCTCCTCCCCCTGGGCGGAGCATCTCACAATGGGCTGATATCATTTTATCAGTCTTGCAATGGATCCTTGATTGCCCATTAAACAGAGATAGCTCCTGGAGGGAGTTATCTATGAGTCATGCAGGAAGGTATTGATGAGCCATTAACAGAAGATATTCCCGAGGGAGGGGGCAAGAGAAACACTGCCCAACCTAGTTTCAACAGCTCATGTAGATGGTGATAGAATACATACTTTGGGCACATCTTACACTGTAACCTAGGACATCGGTTTACAAATGGATTGAGACCAAATGGACTGAGATGAAATGAGGGGCAATGAAGAGGACCAACAAATGTCAAAAGCCCTCCAATTCAAATGCTGAAATCAGGCAAGAAAGGGAAATAAAAGGAGAGGAAAAGGAATTGAAGACATGCAAGGTTAAAACAAAGAAGTGAAAATATTGAAAGCTCGTGAAGAGCAAAGAGTGAATGGGATAACAAGAAGTGCAGGGAAAGGGATGGAAGCCTGCGGAATTAATCTTCACTGAAGTCTGGAAAATAGAGAACTAAGACTAACAAACACTCAGGAATATAGATTTAACAAGAAAGAGTGCGAATGGAAACAATCAAGAAAATTTGGTAAGGAATGGATTGAGACCAAATGGACTGAGATGAAATGGGGGGCAGTGAAACTGACCAATATTTGCCAAATTTAAATGCTGCAATCAGGCAAGAAATGTAAATAAGAGAAGGAGAGGAAAACAAGTTGAAGAACTCAAGTATAAGATGAAAATAGGGAAATTTTGAAAGCACTTCAAAAGCAAAGAGAGAATGGGACATGAAGAAGTGCAGGGAAAGGGAGGGAAGCTTGGCCAATTAATCTTCATTGAAATCGCAAAATTTCATTCCCTTTCCGGAAAAGAAATTCTTCCTGTTGGAAAAGGAAATGAAATCTTGAAAACAGAGAACAAAGGCAAACTAGCACTCAAGAAGGGAGAACTGATGAGAAACAGTGTGAATGAAAACAACGGAGAAAATTCAGAACTGGAGGGATTGCATCCAAATGGACTGGGATGAAATCAGGGATAGTGAAAAGGACAAAGACTTGCCAAAAGTACACCAATTCGAATGTTGACATCAGGCAAGAAAGGTAAATGAAAGGAGAGGAGAAGGAATTGAAGACATGCAAGCTTAACACAAAATACGGAAAAATTTTGAAAGCAGGTGAAAAGCAAAAATAGAATGGCATGACAGGACATGAAGGGAAAGGGATGGAAGCCTGCCCAGTTAATCTTCATTGAAATCTTGAAAAGAGGGAACAAAGTCTAACATACACTCAAGAAAGGAGTTATGATGAGGAACTGTGGGAATGAAAACAATCGAGAAAATATGGAATAGGAGGGGTTGAGACCAAATGGATTGAGACGAAATGAGGGGCACTGAAAAGGACAAATACTTGCCAAAAGTAC
>NW_026690226.1:96068-103331 GCF_015227805.2 Hirundo rustica
CATGCACCGGCTGCCAGGAAAGTTGAACGGTGCAATGGGTTACTTAAGACTACCCTGAAGGCGCTTAGTGGGGGGACTTTCAAAAATTGGGAAGTGAACTTAGCAAAGGCCACCTGGATGGTCAACACTCGAGGGTCAATCAATCGAGCTGGTCCCGCCCAGTCTAAACCCTTGCACACAGTGGATGGAGATAAAGTCCCTGTGGTACACATGAAAGGCATCTTAGGAAAAACTGTTTGGATTAATCCCACCTCAGGCAAAGGCAGACCCATCCATGGGATTGTTTTTGCTCAAGGACCTGGTTCCACTTGGTGGGTAATGCAGAAAGATGGGGAAACCCGTTGTGTACCACAGGGTGACCTAATTTTAAGTGAGAACTGGGTTTAAGGTTTCATTCTGTATGTGTGTATCTATAAGCATGTGTATATTTATCTATCTAGCTGTAAGAATGTATTAATTTGGGTATGATGTAGATGGTCATAAAATAAGGGGTGGATTATGTCCTAGGTTACAATGTAAGATGTGCCCAAAGTATGTATTCTATCACCATCTACATGAGATGTTGAAACTAGGTTGGGCAGTGTTTCCCTTGCCCCCTCCCTCCAGACTATCTTCTGTTAATGGCCCATCAGTGCCCTGCTGCATGACTCATAGATAACTCCCTCCAGGAGCTATCTCTGTTTAATGGGCAATCAAGGACCCATTGCAAGACTGATAAAATGATATCAGCCCATTGTGAGATGCTCCGCCCAGGGGGAGGAGCCAAGCATTCTCACCTGGATATAATCTGGGATTTGGGACAGCACAGGCAGCCTTACCCACTGGATTCCCAGAGGACAAGAGCTACCAGACCTTTCTGTGGAAACACTGCTTCAACAAGACCACTTCATCTGGACTGCTACCACCATGGCTTCAGGTTGTATTCTGACTGTGTCAGTGATCTTTTGTACTATTGCATGTGTTTTATTTTATTTTACCTTTTTTTTTCTCTCCTATTAAATTGGTTTTTTTCTGACTTGGAGTATCTCGCTGGTTTTGCCTTCAAGCCAGCACACCTACCCCTCCTAAACCCATGCTGGCTGGGTCTGATACCCTGGCCATCCTGTAAGTTCTGTGTGATGGCACTTGATATAAACTGTTCCATTATTTTGCCAGGTACTGAGGTCAGACTGACTGGTCTATAATTACCAGGATCCTCCTTCGCACCCTTTTTGTGAATGGGTGTCTCATTGGCCAGCTTCCAGTCGTCCGGAACCTCACCAGTGAGCCAAGACTGATGGTAGATGATGGAGAGTGGCTTAGCAAGCTCATCTGCCAGCTCTCTCATCACCCTGGGATGGATCCTGTCTGGTCTCATAGATTTATGGATATCCAGGCATGTCAGCAGTTCTCTGACTGCCTCCTCTTGGATAATGAGGGGACCATTCTGCTCCCTGACACCATCTACCAGCCCAGGAGGGCAGTTGTCTTGAAGGCAAGTCGTCTCCTCACTAAAAACTGAGGCAAAGTAGGCATTAAGCACTTCTGCCTTCTCCTCATCTGCAGATATTAAGTTCCCTCCCTTGTCCAGTAAAGAACAAAAGTTGGTCTTACCCTTCCTTTTAGCATTAATATATTTGTAAAAACATTTTTTATTATCCTTTACAGAAGTTGCCATTCTAAGTTCAAACTGAGCTTTGGCCTCCCTAATTTTTTTCCTACATGTTTTAGCAGCTCCCTTAAATACTTCCTGAGAGACCTGACCCCCCTTCCAAAGCTGATACATCCTCTTTTTATTCCGAAGTTCCTCCAAAACCTCCTTGCTCATCCAGGCTGGAGGTTTACCCCGTCGACTTACCTTTCGGCACACAGGGACAGTCTGTTCCTGTGCCCTCAAGATCTCTGTTTTGAGGCATGCCCAGCTTTCCTGAACTCCTTTGTTTTTAAGGGCTGCTTCCCAAGGGATGCTCTGAATGAGTCTCCTAAACAGGCCAAAGTCTGCCCTCCGGAAGTACAATGCAAGAGTTTTACTGGTGCTCCTCCTGACTTCACCAAATATTGAGAACTCTATTATTTCATGATCATTCTGCCCCAAGCGACCTCCAACCACCACATCTCCCACCAGTCCATCTCTATTTGCAAACAGCAGATCTAACATAGTCCCTCCCCTGGTGGGCTCACCCACCAGCTGCGACAAAAAGTTGTCCTCCATACACTCGAAAAATTTCCTGGACTGCCTCTTTTCTGCTATATTAAGTTCCCAGCAGATGTCTGGTAGGTTGAAGTCACTCACAAGAACAAGGGCTGATGATCCTGAAACATTACCTAGCTGCTTATAGAATAAGTTGTCCACCTCTTCTTCCTGGTTGGGTGGACAATAACAGACTCCCAGCAGGATGTCAGCCTTGTTGGCCTTCCCCTTCATTCTTACCCATAGGCATTCAATTCCATCTTCCTTAGTTTCAATTCCATCTTCCCTAGTTTCAATTCCTATGGTATCAAAATTCTGCTTAATATAAAGGCCACCCCTCCACCTCTTCTTCCTTGCTTGTCTCTTCTGAACAGCTTGTAGCCATTGAGTGCAGTGCTCCAGCCGTGTGAGTCATCCCACCATGTTTCTGTGATGGCAACTACATCATAGCTCTGCTGTTGCACCATGGCCTCCAGCTCTTCCTGTTTGTTACCCATGCTGTGTGCATTGGTATACATGCACCTCAGCTGGGCTACTGATTTCACCCCTAGCTCAGCCTTGCAACACTTGGGCCTGCTTCCAGACAGCCCAGCTGCATCCCCTTCAAACTTAGTTTAAAGTCCTCTCAACAAGTTCTGCCAGTTCATGTGTTAAGAATCTTTTGCCCTTAACAGAGAGATATATCCCATCTGGTTCTAGCAGAGCAGGTGCTGTAAAAATTTCCCCATGAGTGAAGAATCCAAAATTTTGCCGATGACACCAACCCTTAAGCTACTTGTTGATGGTGTGGGTTCTCCTGTTTTGTTCATCATTTTCCTCTGCCACCAAAGGGACTGAGCAGAACTCTACCTGTGCTCCTGCCTGACCAATTACCTGACCCAGTGCCAGTTAAAAGTCTCTTTTAATTGCCTTGACACTCCTCTTTTCAATCTCATCACTGCCGGCCTGGACTATCAGCAGTGGGTAATAATCAGAGGGCTGAATCAGCGCAGGAAGTCTCTCAGTGATATTTTGTACCCGAGCCCCAGGGAGGCAGCAGACCTCCCTGTGGGATGGGTCCCGTTGACATATGGGGCCCTCTGTTCCCCTCTGAAGGGAGTCACCTACTACGATTACCCTTCTTTTCTTCTTGATCTTAGAGGTGGTGATGCATCTTTCAGGTGAATAATAATTGGGGGGCTCACTGGGCAGACAATTTTCTTCTAAATCATCTAGTTGGCCCTCTAGATCCAGGGCCTCGTATCTATTCTGAAGTGGCACCTGGCTGAGGGATGGGGAGGAGTTTTTGTTATTTTCTCCCCGAGCAGGGACCCATTTCCACTTCTCTTCATTTATCAGGTGCCCTTCTATTGCCTGGGAGCAGGAGGCATGTAAGTCCTCAGACTCATGGTCAGAGGCCTCCCTTAAAGATGGAAGGGCTGAACTCCACCAGTCTATTTCCATTTCACTTTCCCTGATACTTCTTAATCTTTCAACTTCCTCCCTAAGCTCAGCCACCAGTGAAAGGAGATCACTCACCTGTTCACACCGTAGGCAGGCCTCCTCCACAGCAGCCCCTGAAGCCACCGATAAGCTCAAACACTCCGGGCAGGAATGGGTCTGTACAGACGCATCCTTTTTGGAGGGCTCCCCTTGGTCACATACACTTATACCAACCACAGTTTTCAACCGTGTAGAAACCATTACTAACAGCCACCCCAAAAGCAACCAGGCAGCAGAAATACCTCAAACAACACAGAGGACACCTTACTAGCAAGAAAACTTGCAACCCTGCCTGCTTGCCCTGCCTGCGTGAACTGCCTTGTCCATGCCCCAGTGACTCGCCACGCTCCTGTTTGCCCGCTCCTGTTCGCCCGCTCCTGTTTGCCGCGCTTCCCAGAGATCTCTTATAATCAGCCACTCAGTCAATGCAGGAAGCTCCACCGCTTGCTCCCCAATGACTCACAAATAAAAAAAAATAACACAAAGGGCTCGAAAGTCCCCCTTAAATCCACATGATTCGGCCTCAAATCAGCCAAATGCAGTTAAAATCAGTCAAAGCGGCCTAGAATCAAAACAAAGGGGCCTAAGACTGCCCAAACTGGTTTAAAACCCTCAAAAAATGGCCTGAAATACCCCTTAAATCTCCCAAATGGGCCTAAAATCCACCCCAAAAGTACCTGGTTTGCTGTAAAATCACCCAAAGGGACTTAAAATCCACCCTAAAAAATCACCAGATTTGGCCTAAAAACGCCTAAACATACCTAAAACTCATTCAAATGTGCCTAAAATCCTCCAAAAGTACCTAAAATATACACTAAAACTGCTCAGCTTATCCTAAAATCACCCAAATGAGACAAAACCCCAACAAATTTGGCCTAAAATCCGCCAAAGTGGCCTAAAATCCACACTAATCCTGCCCAGTTGGGCAAAAATCACCCAAATGGGTCTAAAACCTTGTTGGAACAAACGCGACCATGCTGGGGTGTTGTAATGCATTAATTGAGTTTATATTGTGTTTCATGGGATTTGTAATCTGTATCATGTGGTTTGTCCTTACTCAGCTGTAACCTACCTCTTCCACTCCCACTCCTCCCTGATTGTGTAGTGTCTTGTCCCTGCCTCTGGACCCTGCCCCCTGGGGAAAAGGCCCCAGCACGGGCGGAGCCTCGGCACTCTGGCACCGGTGAGCAAGCGGGCAAGCCAAGCCAAGGCAGGGCAGGACTCGAGAATAAAGCAATATTTTCCCTCCCGGACAAAGAGCAGGCTCTTTCCTTTTGCCATCGGTGGTCATCTAGTCTCGTGAAGAAATACCACAACTGGCACCTTACGTGCGGCTCGAAGTCACAAAAGGTTCCCAAAAAGCTGGAAGAACCACTTGGGGAGCACGTGGCCAAGGAATCTCACGCAGGTACATGAGTCAAAAAACGTAGCCCACCCACACAGAGACGCAGACCCATCAGGCTTGGCGTTCACTGTGGAGTCTCTGAAACACAGGATTCCATGGGCAGGGCTGCAGTTTTCTCCTTTGGACTCAAAAATCCCATCGGAATGCTGTGGAGAAGCCCTTGACCGGCAAGATGCTCCCAGAGAGAGTGACCACATGTTCGTGGAAAGCTGATCCTGGGATCAGAGACTGGAAGCTCTTTTTGCACCAAAAAGGGTCAGTCTCAGGCAAAAGGAGTGATTGGGAAAGAAAGGAAAGGAACACTGGATTTTCAGTGAGTACCACTTTCAGTTTTCTAAGGGAAAATTAGTGCCTTTTTAAGAGGCATTGAACCTCAGGGAAAAGAGTTTTTCCCTTTGCGGAGGTTTTTGCTTTCAGAGTAAAAAACCTTCAAAGTGCTTTCTTTCAGCAGCCTGGGGGTGGGTGGAAAAGGAAACTGTTTCCCTTTTTTGTTTTTTTTTTTTCCTCTCTCCAGTGAGGTTTTTTTTCCTTTTGGTTTCTCAGTGACAGTTAAAGGGGACACAGAAACTTAAAATCTGAGCCAAAAATGGGTGCTAGGATGTCTGTGTCTCAAAAAAGAGCCTATTTTCAAATTTTAAGTGTCTCAGAGGATGGGAAAACCCATTTTTCCAAGAAGCAATAAAAAAATTCCCTTCGGTGGTTATTTGCTCAATTTCCAGATGTATCATCTGAGCAAATAAGCTCCCCAGAATTTTGGGAAGTTGTTGCAAAAAAATTGTCTCAGTCAAGCTCCCCTAATGATAAAGAAAAAGCAAATGTTGCTCTTTGGAGCTTGCGGATTTTATTTGCAATGCAAAAACAAAATGAAAAGAAAAAAAAGTCGGTTCCTTGTGGACTTTCCCCAGTTTCCTCAGTTTCTCCCTATCCTGACCCCAAAATCCCTTCCCCAAATTCAAATATTCCTCGAGAAACCGCTAAGCTTTCCCCCAAACTCCCTTTTTCCCCAGTTTGTAAACCCTGGGTTCGGTTTGCTTTTGCAGGCAGTTCAAGTACACAAAACTCCCATCTTAGCGAATCCCAAGCTAGTCTTAGCTCAGAAGGGGGGTCACAAGATGGAGGGGACTCCTGTGTTCCCCAAAATGGCCGAGGCCATGTGCTCTTGAGTCCCGAGGAGCCTCTCTCTTTGTCTGTCCCTCCTTCCCGCAATCCCTTTCGCAATCCCTTCCTCTCCCCAGACCCCTCCTTACCTTCGGTGCCGCCCCTGGCACTGCCCTCTCCTCTGACTCTGCCTCTACCCTCAAACCTCGGCCCTCCAACTCCTCCCCATGTGACTCAAGCCTCCAGCCCCTCCCTGCCCCTGGTTCCCACGGTTTCCCTGCCCACAGTCCCAGGTCCCACGCCCCGGGGGTCAGGGGGAGCCAGGAACTCGGAAGCAGGAAGTGATCCCGGCTTTTCTGCCACCCCGGTCACATACCAATGGTCAAAAAGAGGGGGTGCTGTCCACAGTAATTGGGGCCCCTTCCCACAACAAGCGATTCAGGATTTGTGCAAAGCTCAGGCCAAATTTGGATGTCAAAGTGAATACTTTCACAGCCTTTTAAAAGCAAATTTAGCAGGGAATCCTATTGTTCCGTTTGACCTCAGGCAGCTTTTTTCTGCCCTTCTTTCATCCACACAGTTTAGGCTTTGGGACTCCACGTGGAAAAAAAGATTAAGAGATTTACTTCCGGAGCTTTGGCAAAATCCTGAAATGGATGTTGATAATAATAATTTGCCAATTTGATTAGAACATCTATGTGGTGATGGTGAATGGGTCACAGCACTCAAGCAAGCTCAAGAAATTCCTGTAGCTGTTTTAGAACGCATTAAAGAGGCTGCTTTCAAAGCATTCTTTTCAATCCAGCCCGATGGGTCCTTCCAACCTTACAGTAAAAGAAAGCAGCTTCCATCAGAACCTTTTGTAACGTTTGTGGAGCCATTAACCCGAGCTATCGAGTTACAGGTTAAGAATGAAGGAGCCCAAGAACAGGTCCTGGAGGAGATGGCGCTGACCAATGCAAACGAACAGTGCAAGGCAGCCATCCTCAGCCTGCCCTTGGAACCAGTGCCAGCCTTAGACGACATGCCGCACGTGTGTACCCAGAAGGTTCCTTTCATGACAGCACACCTTAGTCACAGTTCCAGTGAGCATTCAGACCAACACAAA
>NW_026690227.1:0-24986 GCF_015227805.2 Hirundo rustica
TGGTAACTGCCCCAGTATTAAACCTCCCTGATATAAATAAGAAATTCCAATTATTTTTAAATGTAGGGAACCACACAGCACATGGGCTGTTGACACAAGAATGGGCTGGAGATAGAAAGCCTGTAGGTTACCTTTCCAAACTATTGGACCCTGTAAGCAGGGGGTGGCCTACATGCTTACAGGCAATAGTAGCGGTTGCCTTATTGGTAGAAGAAGCCAAAAAGATTACTTTTGGGGCTCCCATCACAGTTTATACCCCACATAATGTAAGAACAATTTTGCAACAAAAAGCTGAGAAATGGCTCACGGATGCAAGACTGTTGAAGTATGAGGCCATTCTCCTTCATGCTCCAGAATTAGAATTAAGAACAACACAAGCAAGTAATCCTGCTGGGTTCCTGTTTGGGGAAGCTTCATCTGAGCCTATACACAATTGTATAGACCTAATAGAATTACAGACAAAGGTTAGAGAAGATCTGGAGGACGAGGAGCTCGAAGAAGGGGAAAAATGGTTCGTAGATGGGTCAGCCAGGGTTATAGAAGGAAAAAGAAAATCAGGATATGCAATTACAGATGGAAAAACTGGGGAAGTAATAAAATCAGGCCCCTTGGGCACTTCGTGGTCAGCTCAGGCATGTGAATTGTATGCTGTATTGCAAGCTCTCAAAGAACTTAAGGGAAAAATAGGGACTATCTTTACTGACTCGAAGTATGCTTTTGGGGTAGTGCATACTTTTGGGAAAATTTGGGAGGAGAGAGGACTAGTGAACACTAGGGGAAAAGGTTTAATACATGAGGATTTAATAAGGCAAATTCTCAAGGCAGTAAGGGAACCAAAAGCTATTGCAGTGGTATATGTGAAGAGTCACCAAGCTGGACTGCAGTTTAGAATACGTGGGAATAATCTGGCTGATCAGGAAGCTAGAAAAGCAGCTCTCCTAACCCTGGACACCCCGGAAAGCAGAACAGAAAATCTCAGAGAATTTTCTCCTCACCCCACAGAAAAGGAGATTGAGGATTTCAAGAAAATAGGGGGAAGTTTAATAAATGGAAAATAGAAATTGACTGACGGTCGGGAATTGATTCCAAAGGCTTATGCCAGGAACATATTAAAGAGATTACATGCACAAACCCATTGGGGAACTCAAGCTTTAGCAGAACAATTTCTAAAGTTCTTTGGATGCAAAGGTATTTTTGAGTTAGCAAAGCAGGAGGTTCAGAGTTGCTTAATATGCCAGAAAATTAATAAGTCAAAGGTCAAGCACAGTGCATTGGGGGGACGCCCCTTAGCATATCGCCCTTTTGGGAGAATACAAGTGGATTTCACAGAGTTACCAAAAATAGGTAGATATAGATATCTGCTAGTGATAGTAGATCAATTAACACATTGGGTGGAGGCATTCCCTAGCCCTAGGGCTACAGCTCA
Organism: Hirundo rustica; assembly: GCF_015227805.2. NCBI lineage: Eukaryota > Metazoa > Chordata > Aves > Passeriformes > Hirundinidae > Hirundo > Hirundo rustica. The sequence goes on from NW_026690227.1 coordinate 1,427, forward strand.
AACAGTAGCACGCAGGTTATTAGAGGAAGTAATTCCCAGATATGGAATCCCTGACTCCATAGATTCAGATCAGGGAACCCATTTTACATCTAAGGTCATAAGAAACCTGGCAGAAGCTCTGGGAATCAGATGGGAATATCATACACCTTGGCATCCTCAGAGTTCAGGTCAAGTAGAGAGAATGAATCAAACTCTGAAGGCACAGTTGTCAAAACTTATGCTGGAAACTAAGATGACATGGATCAAATGCCTCCCTCTAGCCCTCCTAAATATCAGGACACAACCTCATTCAGGTTCGGGATTATCTCCATTCGAGATGCTGTACGGAATGCCCTATGAGCATGGAATGCCAGTTGGACACCCCCGGGTAGAGGATTGTCAGATCCAGTCTTATATTGTTTTGATTAACAAAAATTTACAGGAACTCCGGAAACGTGGACTGGTAGCACACAGCACCCCGCTGGGGTTTGCTATCCACAAAATCCAGCCGGGTGATCGAGTGTTGATCAGAGCGTGGAAAGAAGCACCGCTGTCATCGCATTGGGAGGGGCCTTTCCTCGTCCTCCTCACAACAGATACTGCCGTGAGAACAGCAGAAAAAGGCTGGACCCATTCCTCCCGAGTGAAAAAGGTGGAACAACATAGCAGCTCTCCGCAGTGGAAAATCACCTCAGCGCCTGGAGATTTAAAGCTAAGAATTCACCGAGACACCCAATGACCAGCACTTATCGGATAAGTTGCACTCAGGCAGGATGTCCCTGCTATCCTTTTGTTCATTTTAAGTGCGGGTATTGTGAGCAAGTTTGGGTAACTCATTGTGTCCGGGGAGCTAGACCTTGGAATTTGTGTGTACCTTGTTACGAGGAGGAAGTCAGGCTTACCAATCTATTCCTATACGTTGCCACAGAATCGGGATTGTTCGAATTGGATTCTCCTGAGTGGTTCCACTATTTCACCAAAGGGATAAGGGGAGGATTAAATAAAAGGGCGGATCCACTCGTAATTGAGTGCAGGAGAACGTTGAAAGTACCCTGTAGAGCAGATCAAATAAGGAGAACTAGGTGGGAGCAGTACAAAAGGCGATACGCTCAGAGGAGCACCGGCAGGGACCCGGAAGAATATCCCTGCTGCCAAGAAGATGGTTTACCCCGCCGCTGGTGGCAACCCAACGGGCGAAGGGTGGAGCAGAGGGATAGGTCTATGGGTAACCCTGGTGATCCTGAGTCGAGCCATGTACCCCACGAATGGCCTCCACGAACCCCAAGAGGGGATGGGGATGGGAACTAATCTCCCCACGATCCCTTCAAACCTTACCCGGAACGGAGTTTTGGAATCCAGGGTACGAGCAGACTGGCTTACACTAAAAAGGGGGGAGAATCGCAAATGGAATGAAGGGATTAAATTGAACGAATCCAATCACCCGATGGCAATGGCTAGGAAAAGAAGAGAGGTAAGCAGTCTTCCTTTGATCACAACCTGCAAAGAATGTAACAAAACTGTCTGGATTGGAGGAAAAAGAGAGAGTACTTTTGTGGGATATCTACAAGTTAACCCCTTATGCTATGATAAGAGGAAACTGAAAATGTGTGCCTTGAACAGGAAAACATATTGGGTGGGACAAAATGAGAAATTACAAACAGCTGCTTTAGCTAATGGACCTATATTACTCGATATGTTGGGGGAAAACGATGAAAGGGTTTGTTTAAGAATGGACAAAGTTTTTTGTTTTTCTAAGGATGAGGAAGGGTTAGACCCTGAGAACAAGATACAAAAGGTAGCCCTAGAATTTAAACGACAAGAATTGGCAGCTAAGAAAAAGAGAATGGAGCAGGAGAGAATGAGGACACTAAGTGAACAATATGAACAATTGGAAAAACAATCTAATGATTGGAGTCTGGCTACTTCCAGAAAAAACCTTTTCCTGGATTTGGTACAAGAAATTGCTACCGAATTAGGGCTGACTAATTGTTGGATCTGTGGAGGATTAAAATCCGCAGAAAGATGGCCCTGGAAAGGTGAGAGTTTAACTCCTGAACAGTTGCTAAAATGGGATAACAAAATCTTAAACACTTTAACCCGACCAGGAGGGTGGACACTGGATGAACGAGTAATAGGGACAATCTGTATAAGCAGAGAAGGGAATGTTTACAGTGATGTAGTGGGATACACTCCTTGTCTATCCACTCTAGCTGTAAATTCCAACAATAGATCCAAAATGTGGCAACCAGAACCCCCTAATGGGTACTGGGGAAAGGAAAAGCAAGAAAAATGTAACTGGGTAGAGGAAATTGAACTCTGTTGGCATGAATCCACTAACGCTAACCCTTATTACTCCTTAACTGAGCTGGTGGAATTTTGGGACAAGCCGGAAAATATAAATATTAAATGGAAAGCACCCAGCGGAATTTATTGGATCTGTGGAAAAAGAGCATACAGTGAACTGCCCCAGAAATGGAAAGGGTCTTGTACCCTAGGTATGATTAGACCCTCTTTCTTTACACTCCCTAGAACTGGTAGCAATTTACTAGGGGCTCCTTTGTATGAAACCCTCAGCAGGAGAAAGCGAGAGGTGAAGAAAGGACTCCCACAAGTAGGAGGGAATCAGAAATGGGGAGAGGAAGAATGGCCTGCAGAACGCATCATAGAATACTATGGTCCAGCCACCTGGGCACAGGATGGAAGTTGGGGATATAGAACCCCAGTATACTTATTGAACCGGCTAATCAAGTTACAAGCTGTAGTAGAAATAGTGTCTAACCACACCTCAGACGCCCTGGAGTTGTTAGCCAAACAACACTCACAGATGAGAGCTTTCGTGTACCAAAATCGAATAGCTCTGGACTATTTATTAGCAGAGGAAGGGAGCGTGTGTGGGAAGTATAATGACTCAGAGTGCTGTATCGAAATAAATGACTATGGAGAAACTATCAGAGATTTGGCTGCGGAAATTAAAAAAGTGGCACATGTCCCGGTGCAGAAATGGAATTCGATACTAAAAGCATCATGGTGGGATCAAATATTTGGAACAGGAGATCGGTGGAAAAAGGTGGGATTCTTTATCCTGTGCTCTGTAGCTGGATTAGTGTTCTTACCCTGTTTAATACCTTGCCTAATAAGACTAATTCACACCGTAGTCCAAGGAATGCAAATAGCAGTCCTTCCTATGGACCCTGAATTAGCTTCAGGGGGATTAGCCAAAAACAAAGCCACCTCAAAAATTATGAACTTAACTGAGGAAAAGAGTACTGCTGCCCAGGTGTTAGAGAAATTTGAAGCTCAGATACAGGAGGGAAACATAGAGAGAACATATTGGAACAAAACGACAGGGGAAAGGTTAACTGAATAATGGTTAAGAGGCTTTTTTATCTTGACAGAGAAAAAAGACTATAACCAGAACACGAATTAAATTGGTGAATTTGGAAGAGGGGGGATTGTAATATATGTGCTAAAGTTAATTCGTGTTATCAAATTATAAAAGGTAAATGTTGAACTGTATAAAATATGAATGTCAAAGATGTGCTCAAACGAACATAAGTAAAGGTAAAATGTAGAAACCAAAATTGGAAAATTTCCTTAGCTTGGGAAGCACAGGAGGGACACGAGGAAAGTATGATTGGAATTACCAGAGAGGGGGCCTTGAAACTATTGCTGCCGGAAATACCTGAAAAGAAACAAAAAACCACGGAAGAAGAAGATACAAGTCCGGAGACCAAGATAATCACTTCAGATGGATATCTCTACTCGTCTCCGCCGAAATTAACATATCCACGACACACCCGGGCTCGGCCATCAGCTGCATTGTTCCACCCTACCGGTCTATTCAGACTCCCGATACCGGGACTTGAATAATTAATGAAGACGCCTCGGAGAGGATAACGTCAGAATTTCGGACTTCACTCCGCGATCTTGTGTATAAAAAAGGGTGGCTGGAGACCAAAAATTGTGAACTGGGGGGGATACCAGGCTGGCAGAGCTTGATATCCGTGTTCACCCGGCACCGATCCCGGGCTCGGCGCTGTCCTTTTAATTGTGGCTTTCCGAGACTGATATTTTGTCTCACAATAAAATTCTAAATTTTGATACTTTAAATTTGGTCGATTTTATTTATAACAAGTTACATTTACAAAACCACCATGTTAGCCAGAATTCGCAAAGGATTGAAGAAATCCATAGAAGGAAGTGGCAATTAATTACCATGCCCCCTATTATTTTTAAACTCCATGATGGTCTAAAATATTTACCACATTTTCAAATGAACAGCTATTAAAGATGAACGGAAGCATTTAAATATATCAGCAGTTAATTAGTGTTACCTAAAAGTGGGTATTTAAGGATGCTGACACTTCATGCTGTGAGACTAAATGCTAACACATCTGGGAAAAATGGATTACACACGAATCCTTCAACTACCGATTTCATCAGTTTTACACACCTAATGTCACGGTTGCCACCTTCCTCTCAGATTCAGTCTCAGACACACAAAAGGTCAGCTTAGGCAGCAGTTTTTTACAATTTAGCAACCCTAGCAACCTTTTCCCCTTTAAGTTGCAAATTTTTGTCTAAAGAAATTTGTGAGGGAAAAAATGTCACGTTTCCACTCTTAGCAGTACAAAAATCAAGTTGGAATATGCATCTGAAAGAGGGAAATAGCATCCAAACTCCCACTTTCTTCTGAGACACACTGAACATTTTCTGCCTTTAAAATGCAGCAGGATAAAATAAAAACGATTCATCACAATTCAATTTGTATTGTTTACAGTGATGTCAATGTTTCTGTTAACAATTCATGCATTAGATTTACTCAAACCTAAGACCAAGGGGGTTGGGATTTTTTCCCCCCTTATCTGTAATAGAAACAAGCACATATGCCTCTCTTTTTACATGAAGAAACAGGCACCCTAAAGAAACCCAAAAAACCCCAAAAACTCCTTGCTTTTTGCACGCAGCCTTTACAGAAGCATTCTAAGTGTTCAGAAAGGATGCAGGACTCCACTTGTTTAACACTACATTCCTCTTCTGTTAGCCTAAGCTTACTCTGAAAGCTTCTTTTAAGGGAAGTAATGTGAGATACCAGTCATTTTCAGCTTCTTGCTAAATGGGAAGATATTCTGGGTGCTTCTGGGACCTAAAACATCAGGAAGTTCTCCTGCAGCACTCACCAGCTCACTTGTCAGTCAGTCCTTTCCAGGCCAACACAATATATCTTGTTCCCAGCTGTCCCAGTTGCTTTTTAATTTCCAGATTTTAAGTCTTTTACATTAAAACTGTAATTCTGTAAACCTCCTGCCTAAGGGTTAACCTCCTCCTTTTTGTCACTTCCTATAGCTGCAGCGAACAGATGCTCCAGCTCAATCTCCTGCTGTACAAGAGAATTTGGCAGTGGTATTAAGTAGGACCAACCTGAAACTTGGGGAGAGGGGCAAGGGTGTCTCTGACACTATTTTAGTCCTGTAGAGATCTATATCCTTTGTCTTAATGTTACAGTGATCTAGCATGGAGTTCACCTTGTGTAAGGTGAACAGAATCACAGGGTAACAATCAAATCATAACCATGATTTTGAAGTTGTTGGGGGTCAGGATTTTTCCTTTTGTTTGTTTCTCTTAAGGAATTTTCTCCCATTTTGTTGGGAAGAAACAATAAGGACCGGGACTTAAGAGAGACAAAAGAAGTTGCCAAGTTCAGGGGGAGGAGGGCACCCTCTTTTCTGAGGGTTTCTTTTGGAGGGGCAGAGATACCAAAGAATTTGGCTGGGGAAAAGGGGGCTGGGCATAGCTCCTAGCTCGCTTGGCTTTGGAGGAAAACAGCTCGTGGCACAGCGCCCCCTGCAGGCGCGGGGGAATCATCGCACCTGCTCTGCCTGGCCAGGAGCCAGCAGCGCCCCTGCTGGCTGTGAGTGGAACTGCAACAAACGGGAAAGCGCCACAGCAGAGAGAGACACGGCTGGGACCGGATTTGTGCTCTGCTGGGTGTTTGTTTGCCTTGTTATCCACACACACACTAGTGAAGAACTGTTATTCCTTTTCCCTTATCTTTGCTTGAAAGCCCCTTAATTTCCAGTTACAGTAAATTCAGAGGGAAGGGGATCATATTCTCCATTCCAAAGGAGGCTCTCAGCTTCTAAACCAAGACAGTCATAGTTGAAATTAATAAAGAATTCTCTTTTCACCATGGCAATTCTTTGACAACAAAAACACCATGGTGGTTTATTGGTGGTTTTGGAGCATAGTCAAGAAGACATAAAATTAAAAATAATTAAACAATAATCCCTTTACATACACACAGACTATTTTTCCTGTTGTTACCAGGAAGAAGCAAAGAGGCTGCCTGAAAAATGGCATTAGGCTAGGTAATACCTTGGTTGAGGTAGGTGGGTTCTGTAATCTGAATACCGTTCACAGAACACTGCATTCCATTCAGCGGAATGAGGTTCACAGCGCCATTGAGATTTTTAAAGATGCAATGCTCACTTTCCAGATCAAGGCCATGAAGAACTAAATACAAAGAAATAAGATAACATAATTAGATTCCTCACAACTAATAAGTTTAACATGCTAATAATAATTTATTAAGAACACATTGCACTACATATTGGAGAGTATATTTTCTCTTTATTCTGGACAATGCTTTCTTCCTTCCTTCCTTTATCACGTCCTGCATGCCTTAAATATTTGTTGTTTTATTCTAGTGGGAAGAAGTGTGCTGGGCTGGTTTTGCAGTGGTTTTGGTGTAATGCTCTTTATTCTTGTGCTTTGATGCCTGATTAGCAAATGCTCCTTTCTTTCCAATAAAAAACCAGAAAAGTTACAATTCACATATTTGTAGAGAGAGAATCTTTGACCTGTTTCACAAGGAAATAATGAAAACTTGTAGACCTTAAGGAACTATGCTTAAATCTGAAAAGACAGGATATAAGACACCATTGTAGACAAAAGGATGGCTGAAATAAAGTTCTTGTGTCCTAAGACATTCAGGGCTTTTATCAATCAGTTATGCTACTTTCCATATTTTCTTCAAATAATGTGTGATTATGTGAATTTTTTAATCACACGAAGAATCACAAATTTGGTAGTTTCATGGAATTTTTTAGAGTCATTTAAATCCAGGCAACTTTTGACCCATGAATATATACCAAACTAAGTTATTTCACTCTCAGATTCTCACTCAGGAATTAAAGGATGCAGTTTACTTAATGAACCTGTCTTCCAGGAACTTATATAAAACTTATGTGATAGCACAGTCCAGATCTGTCATTTCATTGCATTGGTAGGAAAACAATAGGAAAACCAGTAGATTTTTACCAATTTTCAGAATTTTTTAAAACTCAAATCTGAAGTCCCAAGACTATCTTAGGTATAATAGTATAACATAACAATGCTGTCATTATATAAAGGTTAAGAGAATGATTTTGCAGTAATTGCAACAGGTGCTATATGAAAAAGGACAGTATTTTTACAGGATGCAATTTCAAAAGAAGCAAGACATAAATTAGTAACAAGTACATGAATATACTTAAAGCCCACAAGCTATGCTAGAAGTCATGCTTTTTGAAGCAAATATCATGCAATTCAGCTTTCAGATTTTCTAAAAATCAAAATACGCAAAACACAGGACAACTAACTGAAAGAGGGGGAAAAAACATATGAAGCTTAGTTCACATATTAGGATACTGGAAGAAGAAAGAATATAAACATGCCAAATTCCATACCAATATCCTGTTCTGGTATAGCATCTTCTCGACCAACATAGGTTTGGCCCTCCTAATTAAGAGAGAATCACACATTATTTCCAGTTGGACTCTCCTTATCTCCCCCACCAGAATATAATTTATCCTTCCACTTTCTCAGGGTAATCTGAATGAAATATACATTTAAACATACATGAAAAAAAGGAATCATGTAGCATTTTCTATATGCTTTCACAGTCTTTATTTTACAATATTATCAGCAAATTCAAGTTCCAGCTGTCCAGTGCAGAGCTACCTTTGTAGTTTTGAGACAATCTAGGTTTAGATTTTAAGGTCAAGCTTTATAATTACATGAATAACAAACCAATATATACAGATAAAATATGAAACACCTATATCTGGTTAACCAATTGACTCTCAGGATAAACCTAAACAGATATTTTAATTTCATCATTTACAACCTCTTAAGAGCTTTTCTTACTACAGCAGAGAAGCATAAAGAGCTTTTCTTACCATAGTAATGTAATCAGCACCATATATGGATAGCAAATCAATGCTGTAATTTTTCTACTGAAAAAATTGCAAGGCATATAAACTCTGTGGAAACACAGATGTGTATTTACCTTCAAATGGTACGAGATGATTCCAGTACTGAGAAGATCGTCATCAATGCCAATGAGATAAGGCAGTTCAGCGTCTAACACAACACCTATCCCTTCTTTCCTCAGAGCCAAAGTTTGTTCCTATAAAGGACAAAAGTCTATTTATTAGGATGTGCAAGAAATACTCCTTTTCCTGCTCTTTCTAAACCACATTTAATGTAACTTCTTCTCTGTAATACCACACGAAAGAAAGAATTTTTTTAGAATTTTTTTATTTTACATTTTACATGTGACTTGTTTACTTTTATTAAGCATTCCAAGCTTGTTGTTGAGGAAACCTGTGAAGGTGTTATTTGAAGGAAACTAGATCAACATCTGAATTATACCAGGGAAGGAACATCAATCAGGACTGTAACAAAGCAACATTGTCTAAAAGCAAGTTATGTGCCACCTTTTACAATGGTAAGGAGAATTTCAAACTCCTCAGCATCCAATACAGCTAAAGAACAGAAAACTGATAACTTTTTAACAGTCCTTTAAATATGCTGAATTCTGCACAATAAAAACCCCAGACTCCTGACAATTCAGTAAACCTAGGCAGCTGAAATAATGTGCAATGTAAGAAAAGAATTGCCAGTAGTAAACAAATGTAAGAAATATTCACAGCACATAATTTCAATTCTTCAAAATTCCTTTGGGCCACACCGTACAACCATCCATAGGTTGAAGCATCATTCAGCAGGACTGCAGGTGGGAGATTTTGGCCTTGGATAAAGTAATGTATGCTGTAGTACACAGCAGTCTATGCAATAAATAAAAAAAAAAATAATTATAGCTTTGAAATAAGTTTTAGCATTTAAAATGTTCAATTTTTGAGTTGAAACAGACTCCGATTGTCAACTAGGCCTGAAAGATAACAACAGAGATTGTGAATGTGCACACACACACACATAATCTTTCAAGACAAATGCGTTTTTCTATGTAAAAGAGCTAAGCCCTGCCAATCCGTGAAGCAGAGGCAATGTCAGCAAGTATTCCTATGCATTACAAGGAGCACACTTTTCTCCTGGTGCTAACAAAAATGGAAAAAAGTCTTCCAACAGGTGCATGACTACTCCTTTTCCGAGTCATCAAATTCCTTCTACTGGGCCACATTGAAAGAAAAAACAACTCATAGATTGTCATATATATTTTCCCAAGTACAGCAACTTGCAAGTCTAAAGAAGAAAGCAGATGTAAAATCTCATTTCACTGCAGGAAAAAAAAAAAAAGCATTGTCAGTATTGATACTGTCTAAAAATTCCAAGTATGGATACATCCGGGCAAGATGACACTATGACACAGTATATAAGACTCTGCAAAACAAAACTGGGAGATGTTGCTCTGGTCATGGATGAATTAAAAAGTTCTCCAGCATTTAGAAAGAAAAAAATAAGCTGTGATTCATGTGCAGCTCAGACATTCACAATGCACCCCAGATATTCATTCATATTATAAAGGAGTCACATCATAAACACAAAAAGTAGAGCTTAATTTATTGTTCAAGTGAAAAAGTAATTTCAGTCAAAAATACCTATCACATATTAGATATCTACTGAGTAGCATCTACTGTTATACATAACTTATAATGTTCCCGTATGACAAAGATGAAGACAAGACCCTGAGGACTGGTGACCGGTTTCTGCTAGCACCTTCGGCCCAATGGAATTGATAAAATATTAAAAGCTGAATAATTTTTCCACAGCACAACAAAGCATGTGCCAATATCCCTGACAGTGGAAGAAAATAAACATCCCAGGAGACAAAAAAATTATCACTGGGTGAGAAAAACAGCTCACAAATAATTAAGAATAAAGAAACAATATAATTCTTTATTTTACAGTCTTTCCATATTCAACATATTATTACTATAATAAGAAATTAATCATGTATAACTGTGATTTAGAACAGATGGATTGCTTTTTTATTCAGATCTAAAATTAAAGAACACAAATTAATTGAGTTTCTAGAGTTATATTTTGTAATTGACTACCATTCACACACAGAATGCATCCTGTTAATGGAAATTTTATAAGAAATGCAGCAGGCAGTAGCTGTGATTAACTATAATATTTTTTAGTTTAATACAGGCTGTAAATAAGCTTTTATCTTCAGATACAATTTACTAAAACAACCTGAACCTTAATCAGATACCTGGAGTAACTCCTGAACTTTAATTGCTTGGCCTCAAATTTAATTCCAAACTCAAAAGCTTCTGGATGCCTCCAAAGCCCAAACTGTGCACTTTTGCCCCAAAATGAAATCACAGAAACTTCACCAACAATAAATCTTTATTACACTCTTCTTTAGCAGTGAGAGAAGGAAAAGAAAAAGGTCCAAAAGAAGTAGTCAAACTGGCCCTCTTTCATTCTCAACACCATAGAAAGAATTTCTGAAGAGAGACAGACGTCTTTTGAAATAAACTGCAAGTCTGTAATCTATTACAAGGCAGAGAAATTATTAGGCTTAATCCACTATTTGATTCACCTCCATTTGGGCTACATAATATAAAGTGGTGAATCCGTAACTCAAATGACAAAAGTATGAAAGGTCCCTGTCCCTATTAAAAATTCCTAATTCAGAAAATTTATGAAGATCTCAAGATGCCATTGAAGAAAGCTGAATGCACCCACATGCTTCTTAGCTTGAATTATCCTTGAACAGAAAAGTGTACACATACTTCCTTGATATTTAGGATGTGTTCAGAGGTTGTGGAAAATAAAGCAAGCCAAGGATTATCCACAAAGGAGCACTTTGGTTGGTACAAATGGCTACTGTTTGAGGAGCAGAAGAAGATTTTCTTCTTTGGGAGCTGCTACATGAAATGGACTCATTTGAAGAGTAGAAACTCAGAAAGTAATTCTGAGACAGTACACAAAAAACCATCTTTAAGTCAAAGTTAAAATAAAAGGATTATATTGTATATTTAAATTCTTTGAATTCAGCTCTGACTCAGCTGTCAGAAATATCCTGAAATAAATTCATTTACATTTATGGAGAGAGATATAAAAGCTTTTGTGAAATCTCATTTCTTCTGTACTGATACATTAAGTTTAGTGTATTAACTGACCCAGTGGCACCTCAAAACTGAGCTATGATCTGGTAATTTAAGAACAAATCTTGACTAAAGTACTCACCTGAGCTGAAAAGTTCATCATCATCATCATATACAACTATCCATGAAAAAGCCCACTGCTGTGACACACAGGATGCCTTTAAATGTATCTCTTTAAATGCACACACACAAAAAAAAAGAAGCACACAGCTTCACTTTTTTGGCCAGCAAGATATTGAATTAAATCTAAAAAGAAAGTAGATCCAAAAGGCATTTCTAACATTCCTTTACCAATCCAATAGCAGAGGAAAACATTATGTTGCTATTGCCCCAGCACATATTAAAGAGTACATGTAATTAGTGCACTGCAGTGAACAGAACCTCTCAGGGGAGTTCAACTTTTGTCACGCTTTCCAATGCAAAAATGCAATTCCTTTATTTAAATATTGAACAGATAGCTGCTGGCACACAGTCCTGTGAATACACTGTACACACTTTCAGTAAAACATGACAATTTACTTTGCCAGCGTGATGCTCAGATTTCTACATTTAAATTATGAAAAAACCTCACATAATACCAAATTAAAAAATAAATAACTGCAAAAATATGCAATGGCAAAAGTCTTGGCATTAATATTTAACCAGACTATATATGAGAAATTTCTTATGCTAACAGGTACTTTGGGTGCATTTGATTTTATTGAAAATATGCTATTATATCCCAAGTTCACAAAAATGTCTGACTATACTCAATGGCCCAGCACTAACATTAAGTCCTCTATAAAATATATAGACATAAACTGCACACAAGCAAAGTTATTAATTCTTAATTGGTTTTCCTCCAGCTACGTATTCAATACACTTTGCATTTCCTTTAAATCACTGGAAACAAATGTTTCAAACCTAGAAGACAAAAATATTCCAGAGTGTTCAGAATTCAAGTGCTCCTGGAGAGGCTGATTTTCAAACCCAGCAGATACATGGCATTCAAGAGACTGTGTAAACAGTGAGAGGAAATAGGGTGAAGCAGCCTCAGCTAGTCATGCCATAATCACCATGGATGAAAATCCAAAGCTTCTCTCACTGAAGTCAGAAATGTATATATTCACCATCACTGGGCTACAGAAGATTAGGTGACTTAAAATCACAGTTCCATTGCAGAGGTTCTGGACAAACACAGGAAGCTGAGGGCTGTACTGCTGGATTACAGCAAAAAATGATATGGCAATATAGGCAAACCCACTTCAAACCCAGTTCATACATGTGTGCTCCAGAAAAAGAGAAAACGAGACAAAAGTGTGGGCAGGACTGTGATGAACGTGCAAAAAACACAAGGGGGGGAAATTCCCAAACAAGCAGTGCTCACATGATGCTTCTTATATGAGGAAGTAGAAAAGAAAATTGAACATCAGGAGTTCAAAACCAAAAAAAGCAACCTCTGATTGTTAAATACAAGGGCACTGCAGACACCAATAATTTACATGGCTGCAAGAAATTACCTGGAAAAAAGGTGAGAAAAGGAAAAGAGGTACTTGTGGACAAAGACACAGGGTATCCATCAGCTGGGGTTCCCTAACTTCAAGAATCACAGACACAGAAAGCATGGAGAGTTTTCTGGAGAAAACTGTCCTGGGGTGACTCTGTATCCCCAATCATCTGTTGGGTGCAGGGGGGAGGGCAAGCGCGGTTTGTTTTTCCCCAGGAAAACTCTGCTCATCGGAGTGACCTTGAAGCGGGGGAGTTGGAACACGGCAAGACGAAAGAAGCTCTGTTGTTTTTTTTCCCGCCAGTTAGTTAGTTTAGTGCTAGCGTAGTTAGACGCTGTAGAATAGCTGAAGCTTTTTGCTTTTTTTTTCTATTTCTTTTTTTGTCCTTTTTTCCTTCCTTTTTGCTTTTTTTGCCCTCTCCTCAGAACTGTTCCAACCTCTCTGGACTAAGGACCTCGGGAAGCACCGGGGGGCCTCCACAGGGGACCCACCCCACCAAGACCAGCCCTGCACATCTCCTTTTCTCCCAACGTCAGCGGAGACGGAGCGGTGGAGCACAGTGACAACCCTCAAGAGGAGACTTTCTTTAAGTTTGTTATCCCTCCGTAAGCGGCACGAAGTTCTTGTCATCGGGTATTGTGCTGGGAGTGCTTTGCCTGTTTAATAAACAGGTTTTTTCCACTTCTCTCTGAGGAAATCTTTTTTCCCGAACCGGTTGGAGGAGGGGAGGGGGGCCCCGTGGGAGGGTTTCTCCCAAAACTGCCTGAAACCACCACAGATTGCTATCTGCTTGCCTTGTTTTATACTCCAAAATTGAGTACAGCTGAGTAAACCATAACTCACCAACAAGGAGCTTATTCCCAAAATTTGGGTGGTACGGTCCTAATGCAGGCTTTGAATGGATTAAAAATAGCAGGATGTAAGAGGACTATACTGCAGACAGACCTCTATTTCTGTTTACATAAATTTTCTGAATAATTCTAGATATAATTCTTCTCAAAATGCTACATAAACAGATAGACTACTCCTCTGAATTTTCAACTGCGTTGCATGCTAATTACCATATTTATAAACCTGACAGCCAACTACTGAAGTTAGTATTAAGAGGCAAGTGTAGCAAAAAATTAGTAAAACTCCTGGTAAGCCCCACAAAGCACAAGCAAGCTGATTTGATTGGTTCTGTAATTAAAGGAAAACCTGAGGAATTTTACATCTGCTTGAAACACCAGCAACATTTCTCCTGCTGAGGAGAAACCACTGAAAAATAACCTCCTGTGTTGTGAGTGCTGTGCCCAATTACCATAACAAGTAATGTTATAGATTACACTCGGGCTCTCATGCAATATATAATGTAAAATGATTTCAAATGTTAGGTAGTAGCCAGTTTATACTCATGCACTTTGCACCACTATTGACATTCAGCTGAAATAATAATTTTCATTCCCCAGCCTTTATTCATTGATCCTGGCAGCAGTGGTATCCACTCTGCTTACTGTGGTTATAACTATGCCAAACTCCCAAGCATTTCCCCCCAGGAGATGACCGGGCTCACCACATCCCAGCATTTAGCGCATCCTTTCTCAGGGTCTGTACACAATTTTGCCAGGACCATGTACACTCATCTTTCCACTCACTGCACAAAACATCAATCTGATCCTTCCAGATTGCATGTGTCTTTCATGCAGATGTACTTTCTTCTGACAGTAAAGTCTCATCTTCCTCCTCCTCCTCCTCCTCTTCCAGTGTATTAAGACCTTTGCACTGCAAACTATTCACCATCAACCAGTCTTCTGTTCTCCTTAGACTCACCCAATCCTCTCACAGATGCTCTGCTAGAAAAATTAGCTTTAGTACCAGCAAACTTCACCAGTTAACGCATTTAAAGAAACCATTAAACATGATTAAGCCCAAAAATGTGCTCCAGGACCACCTCCCCAAAACCCCTACAACTACAAACTTCCCTCCCAGTACCACTGCTTCCACCACATCCTCTGTATAAGCATTTATTTTACATTTAAATCCTTACTTGCACACTACAAAATAAGGAAACCGCTTCCTATACATCCCAGGGTCAAATGCTCCATCAACATCCACCAAGATCAGAACCAGTTCCACGCTGTTTTCTAGCAGGGATCATCACTGTTAAACAGAACTAGATCCAGCACACACTGAGCAGACAAACCAGGATCAGCCAGCTCAAGAAAAAAACCAGACTACAGGCAACACAACAAATATTCATTAAATAGAAAATTACTATTTAAAACCCAAGAGATTTACAGGGAGTTATGACTGTGATTTTGAAAGACATGGCAGGAAAAGAGAAACCATTTCAAAGAAGTCTTCTCAAGAAAAGCAAATACAATTTTTCTCACTAGTCCAGCAAATACAAGCTGTTCAGAAGGCAGTGTCAGTCACGTTTTTGAGTCCTTCCACAATTCACTTCAGCATAACAAATATAAGTCAGAGCAACAGTTCTGAATTTAACATTTGCATTTAGCTTTAAATACTTTGTTCCACAGGGTAATGTTTTAGCAAATTATTTTTCATTTGTTTTATTTTGAGACCAAAGTTTATAATTACTTTTCTGGAAATTGATGAAGGTATAATCACTGTATCTTCTTCCACAGACATTATGTGCTAGGTTTTACTAGGTCAGTTAAAGAAAATCCAAATTGTCACCTATGTGATGCTTTTAATGCAAATTTGAGGCCTATTAAAAGGTCAGAAATCATAAAAAACATATTCCACTTGATCTCGAGGCAAACATTTGAGGATGTTAAAAAAAGACAGGATAAAGTGCCCTTTAAAAACTATCAGTTTGATTTTGTGTACCCAAAGCATAAAATAATTGGTGTGTTAAGCTGGCACAAATAGCATAAGCAAGTAGTTGTCCATCATAAAGTGACAAGGATTTTTGATACTATTCTTTTGTAAAGCAGGCGAAACTCAGTTAGGGAAACTGAACTTCTCTTCTGAAAATGGCTTCCCTTTATTCTACTTCCAGTGAAATAGATCTCATCAAAAAACATACTCCAATTCCATCATTAATACTTTACAAGGTAACCATATAAAAATAAGGTATAAAAACTGTATAATTATACATAGTATATTGTCAATTGGCTTGAATTCTCTAAATCTAATAATTTCTAGTAAAATGATTGAAAGACAGAAGATACACAGAAAACATCCACGTCCTTATATTACATGTAAGGAAACTACAGTTTATTTCACAATTCTAATAATGACATGAAAATGAACAAGTCATTCTAACTTGCAACAGCCCAGTGCAGTAATTAAGCTGCTTTAAAGGACAGCATAAGAGGACACCAAATTCTTCAGCAATTTGGTCAATTGCAAAAATTGCAATACAATGACCTCAATTTCAATTATACACAATAATGAATCACACATATAGATGCCAAACAAGATCACAGCAGCCTTTAAAAAGATAGGTTGAAAAAGAGGATAAACACAAAATAAGGGGAAAGGACAAGATGACAAGAGTATAAATCCAGAAATATAGTCACAGGAAATAGCTGCTATATGAATCAAAGGGAAGTGTCCTTTAAAAATAAATTAAATTAAGCAACCTATACTGAGATATCTATAATGCAGCATCAGTTCCTAATATCAAGGTCAAAAGAATTATTATATCTAATAAAAAACAAGAATACTGAAATCATATCTCATAGGCAAGACAGACATCCAAATATTGACTGAAGAGTAACGTTCCCACCACTTTTTTTTTTGTATGTCCAGCAAAAATTGAATAGAAAAATTCAGAAGGGAGGAATCTCTTGCACTGTACTATGTAACATAAACTACAATACATTATGGCATTCTTGGCAGACTGAAGTTTTGGCACATTTGAGTATTTTTAAAATTTAGTCCATGAAAGGGAACTAGCACAGCTTTGCCACCTACAAAGAGAAAATAAGGCTTTCTTGAAAGATGTAAACCTGCTGAACTTTTAGGGAAAAAATGCAAAGCAATCTACCCAAAACTCAAGAAGCAGCTACTGACAATTGCATTTTGCTAATGGATCTGAACCTTAAATTAGATAGTTGTCACCTTTTTTGCATCCTGACAAAAACCTTCAGGGAAATACATTTTGTTAGCTAATATAAAACAATGAAAGGGTAAGTCGTGTTCTCCAAAGGAGGTAGGGCATTTGTTATATTTACAGACTGTAAAAAAACGAGGCAAGTTTTATTTCTTCTGTGGAAAAGCTTTATGTTATTTTTAAAAGTTTACTGAGATCTGAAAACACAAACATGCAAATGTTGTGTATTATGGCAGCCTTGTCTCTCACCTGAATTCTCAGTGACTCCTGAGACTACCTGACAGGTACCACTGCACCTCAAAACTACAGATCTTCTGGAGGTGCTTCATTCCACTATGTAAATGACCTCAAAATAAAGGATTAATGCACTGATATGGTGTAAAATAGAGCACTTTGACTATAATAGTGACTATTATAATGACTTCTAATAACTGAAAAGTGAATATCACCAGCTATAACAAGTGGAGACCAAACCCCCCTCTTTCATCCCTAAGCCCTTGGGGCATGCAGGACACCAAGTTTCATAACTTCAGAAGTTAAAGTATACCTCACAATGGGTCTAAATCTAAACATTTGGACAAAATCAGACAAGATATTTGAAACATTCACTTAAATGCTTCATTATCATAAACTATCAGGAGCACACAAAAAATCTCTTTCAAAAATGCTGCCAGAAAGGACTATGTGACACAGAAGTAACCTTGAATTTAACAGGTACAATACATCCTTTCCTAATGAAAACAAGGTGACACGTGTGTTAAGACCAACAAGAGCACTGGTAAATAAAAGCTATTTTTTGAATCCAGGAAAAACTTTGATACTGCTTTACCAGAAGCAAGCTATGGCATTAAACTTTTAAATATGTTATTTTATTAATAGAGAAAATATTTAGATTTTCTGTGTAAAGCAGCTCATACTTAGACAAAACTACAGAGATTTAAACATAAAACCAAATATAACCAAATTCTCTCCCAGGCATATTTCAATTAAGAATATTAATGACTGTGCAAATTCAGCTAATCAATTTAGGTCTTAAGAGACTAGCAACTTTAAAGGAAAATGGCCAAACAAAAATTCCTCATGAGGAAACCCTCTCAATTTTCCCTGGGTTAAGGATACAGTAAGAGACAATTTCCATGGGTTAATAGAATCTTAACCTTAAAATCCTCCTTTGCCTCTCTGCTATGTTCCTTATACATGACTGTAACTCTGTAGCATCAAGGTCAATCAGATCATGGTCTCCTTCCTTTCACAAATCCATGTTGGATTTTGCAGCCATCTCTCCACTGATTGAAACCAGAGAAAGAAATAATAAGAGACAGCAAGGTGATCACGTAATTAAAGACTGTTAACAGAGGCAAATGGCAGGCAGACTACAGTAAAGCAGCTGGGCACTCCAAACATCTACATTTCAGCTGCTCAAAAGTGACTTCATACCTACCACATTATCAGTTGCACTTCTCAGTGGGAAAAGCAAAATTGGGATATGCAAACAAAAAGACAAATGGATCTGTGTTTTCTTATAAGGGCAAATTAACAACTCAAACGTACACCAGAATTCTGAAACTGTGCTTCTCTTCTTTCACACAGATAATTCTTGGTTATGATACAGTCTGCCTGAGTATAAGATTTACTGTTTTCCCCAAAATTCAGAGTACCCCTGCAGCACATAACTAGTAAACTAACAAATTTTGCAGATCAATTGGCCTATCAATATTTCAGCCTGGTTTTCTCAGTTCTCATCAAAAAGCTGTCACCACAGAAGCTGCAGAAAGCAAAAATAACAAGCAGATCCCACCGGGAGAAAAAAAAAAACACAAACAAAAAACAAACAACAACAACAAAAACCCCAAACAAACAGAAAAACCACATACACAAACAAACAAAAATAGGCAAACAACTTGGACAACTATGGACATGCCATTCCTTCATGCAAAATGTAATGCACAATTGGGTATCCTGAGTGGGTTTTTTTAAGATGGATTGCTACAAAGAAGCTGAAATGCTGTTCTTGATGTTTTGGAACATAACCCATCTCAGATTTGTTTCTTTATGCTCTGTGAACACAGCAACAAAATACGAACAACAGAACAGTTGAAAACAAAAATAAACTTGTGACCTTTGACAATCAAGAGTTTTGAGCAGTGTCTGCTCAGGAAGATACTTTTTAACACACATGTACCTCAGAGAAAATCTGAAAATTGAATTAAACATATTCTGAACAAATCCTTCAGCAACAGTTTGTCCAGATGTTGCAAATACGACTTTTTGAATTGAAAATGTAACAAAACATTCTACAGAAGTTGGCATTTTGAAGATGATTAAGTCCTTGTCTGGTCTGTTGTGGATTAATTAGCCCTAATTATGTTTTCTATATTTACATAAGGGCAAAACCTCCAGACACAGAAATGTTGATATTCATGGATGAACTACTACTAGGCCAGAATCTGCCTGAAACCACAAGTCTTTTGCTGAAAAAATTGCTGCAAAACAATTAGACTTCTTTCAGAGAGAAGGAAGTGGTGCTTGGGGGAAAAAAAAAATCCAAATACGAAACAAAACTAAGTGCCCCACAGAATTCTTTCTAAACCCTGTGTTTTTAAGTTATTCATACAGCCAAATCCACTTCAAAACAAATGGGAATTAGACACCTAAAATATCTTCAAGCACTAACTGATACTTCAGTACCTAAAATAGGGATAACCTGAAACCGTCGCCCATTATGCTCCAACAAACAGAACTGAATCTGCGCTCTCTTTAACAAGACCCTTATTGGATGAGTCAATCACTGCTGACAAGATATTTTTGTCCTTCTGGGAAGACTGTAGTGGAAAGAGAAGGATATTAAGTTACATTAGATTGTCAGGGTTCAGTATACTCCATACTACGTCTCAATAACATTTTCATACTCAGAGGAAAAAATATATAAGTGCATCAGAAGACAAAATTCAGTATAATAAAGCAATCTTTCAATGGACCAACTGGAAAAACCTACAAGAGTCAGAAAAATCATCTGGAAACAACAGAGGTATGTTCAGAGTGTTGCAAAGTGTGGAACCTGTAAAATTTTTTTAAGAAAGTATGTTGTTTAATCTTCATTATACTTTCAAGCTTAATCAACCAGAAGGGAGATTTAACCCATAAACCAGAGAGCAGCAAACAAGCTCTAAGTGATGTCCAGGTGTTAGAAAAACAAAGTTCTCATTGGTAAAATTGCCTGGTTAAGGTTTAGGGCTGGATGTGCTTCAGGGATCTCAGACCTAGGGAGAAGTTAACAAACCTCGGAAAGAAGGATGTACCACTTACAGTGGGCCCAGAGAATGCAGAATTTATGGGTCACAAGGACATATGGCAGAAATTCCAAGACAAGAAAGAAACTAATAAACCCAACTCACCAACTCTGCTGAAATCAACTTTGACTGGGTAAAAGGTTATTTTGTCAGGGGTAGATCACAACCACCATCCCTAGAAATCCAGAGACCCAAAAGAAGACAAAGCCTGAGCAGGCAGACTAATTCACATGGGAAATGGGAGAATCATTAACCAACAGAAGAGGGAATACCAATTAATGAGAGAACTAGGTAACTTGTAGCCAATGTACACTAATTCCTTTGTTAAAAAGTATAAATAGTAAAAAGTTCTAACTGCTGGTGTGCTTGTTTTATGGAATACCACTGCGCACCCAGGGCTGTTCAACTCAGAAATAAACATTCAGTGTCTCTCTAGTGTGTGTAATTACCAGTTTGTTGCACACAAGGTAAGTCATCTGATTTTTGTGGACAAGAGCTTTTCACGTTTACATTGAGGGGTTAAACTACTAAAGGCTGAAGAGATGGAACAGACCAAGTCCTTACCTTTGAATTCTGCATTGCCATCCAGAAGATAGACAGACACTTCATCAGTAGTTTTCCAGACAACCAGCACAAATATAGTAACCTCTCAATATAAAGAAATACTAGAAATGGATGTCAAGAAACACCAGAGATGCCAGCATTGGGGAAGTTATTGATAAGAAGGTTGAAAATGGAAAAAACCCCACAACTCTATGCATAATATTGCTCAAAGAACGAAAAGAGGAACAAAGAAATTTCACCTCAAAGTATGAAAAGCATTTACTGTATGGACAAGAGGAACAAGAGGTAGGAGAGAAGTAAAAAAATATTTCAAAAGATAGAAATCTGGTTTGGGCTTTCTAGTAACATTTCCTTAAAAGTTGAAGGAATAAACACCACTGAGTATTTAGTTTTCTATGTTTTGGATGAAAGCTGGTTACATGAACACACTTTTTGTTCTATAAGCTGGCTTTCTTAAAACTACTTATCATAAAGAGATTAGATAAGACAAAACACTAATAGCTGAAAAAAATTGTGTCTAATTGCGACTGACAAGACAATTACAGGGTTTAAAAAAAAAGTGCTTCAAGCAAACAACTCTGAAATGTCTGAGATTCTCACTGAAGTGACAGCCTACATATTACAGCAGGGAGGAAAGCTCTTTTGCTCTGAATTGTACCAGTGAAGCTGCTCCTCTTCTTAGTGGGTGTCTGTTTAAAAAAAATTAGTTTTTCATAAAGCTGCATGTACAATATCAAATTTCTATCTCATGTTTTATTTCAGTTTGATACAGGTATGGCTTCTGAAATAACAAAATAAATCTTGAATCACTAACCTTTGGGAGGCAATGAAAAGAGAGGAGGAGATATGGAATACACCATCAGTGGAGGTGTTCGCTTTATAATTCGTGCACGTGCCAAAATTACGTTTGGGACTATCCTGGGACTTCAGTAAAACACTTTTGAAAAAAAAAATAATGCTCCTCTTTTATAGGCAATAAAATAATTATCTACATAGCCATCAGTTATGAAAGGGGATATTGATTTCCTTATGGACATAGATGTTGGATAAGGCACAAACTCTTATTGCATCTTCTCCTTCTAGATAATGGAACAAAGAATTAACGCTATAATGCTACGTGTAGTGGTTTCAGTGCATTTAAAACAAAAAGTTTAGTAGAAGCAAGACAACTCATCCTACTGAGACGACGACAAAACTTCTACTATCCAAACCACAAAGAAAACCACCACTGCAGACACTTCCGGAGCAGCTTTTCCCCCATTTCCCAGAGCATTAAATCATAGCACCTTCATCAAGCAAGAAGAGCCAATTAAAGAGTCAGCAAAAAGCAAGATCAGAAAACTGCAGCTTTGTTGTGAGCAGCTTACTGTGAAAATGCAGGTGCTCCTGCAGCAGCCCAGAGAGGGAGGCATCAATAGCTCCCTGCAATGAGCGCCAGTCAAAAAGGCAGATGCAGAATGTAAAACTGCTTAAAAGAGCAACTGCTAAGACAGTGAAGCTAAAACAATGGAAAATTAATGATGCAATTCCTGTAAAGAGTAAGGAAATTACAGGAGCAGTTCTTAAGTCTCATGAGGTCAGCTTACCTTTTTCATTTTTCATTATTTCTCTTTCCCTCTTGGAACAGATTGCCATGAGCTCACTGTTGACTTAAAGCTGGCTACTAATATACAGAAACCCTACTGTTGTGGTGGCACCCCAAAGCACGTCTACATTTCATGTGCTGCTAGGATTTCCATCAGAAGCCTTGGCGTATTCGAAGTTATTTTTTAGGAAATTTGGCCTTCATTCCTGGAATTCCAACGACCATCTTAAGCTGAAATGCCCGCTTCTTGACACTTCGGAATTTGTACAAACAGAACTACTTCTGATGTCTGAGAAAAATCCCCTGAATAGAGCTGCAGGATTTAGCTAATTGTAAGCAGAAGTTCCTGTTTTGGTTTTCTGGACCCGAGCCTGTAAAATTTTGTGGCTTATAAAACTTAAAACCATCAAAGCTGCTATTTCCCATGCTGGAGCATCTGCTGCAGGCTGGTTCCTGTCCCTGCTAGCCTGGTCTAAGGGAAAACAATTCTGCTGTTTCAAGAAGGCACCCAGAGAAAATTTGGTTTGTCCCAAATGGAGGAAGCTTCAGAGTCTCCTAAATGTGAACACCCTGAGCACAAGGTAGCCTCAAAGGGCAAGTAAGTCTACATACAGCAACACTGACATTCAGGGCAGAGAACGATGCTACTGATTACAGATGCTACCAAGCAGGAGATCTTTTACCTCCCAGCTAGGAGACAGCAACTCCACCCTCAGTATTCTTCATGCTGATATCAAACAAGGGGAAAAGGCCTGGCTGGAAGACAAAGAGACAGGCTATTTTCATTCATCTCTTCTTCCATATGCATTACAAAACAGCCTTTAATTACATGACAACATATTTTCTACAGGACTTGTAAATAATTCATTTCATAGACTTTATTCTGGGAATGAATCAAGAAGGCAGTAGACTATTAACTACAGGACTCCCACCTCATTTGTTGCTAAAGCTGGGTGATAAATGAGTCAGGAAATTATAGAGAGGAAAAAAACTAGGCTCATAGCAAATACATCTATTAATTTTAAAAGCTATTTTGGTGTTCGCATGTTTCTAGGGCAATGGGAGAATTAGGTGTTTCACTTATTTAAAGTTCTGTTTACTGTTTAGCTAAATATTCGTCTTCTGTAGAGATTAATCTAAAGTAACAGACTGCTTTAAATCTGTGAATTTCTTCCTCTGGATCAACATGT
>NW_026690227.1:25486-90285 GCF_015227805.2 Hirundo rustica
TCTCATGAGCTCTTGGCACCTGCAGTGTCTGGGGACACCCCATCAAACCTGGTACGGTTTACCCGCCCCTCCAGGGATTCTAACCCCTCCTAGGCTACTCTAGCCCTTATGGGGGGGGACCTGCCCCTCATGCGTGCCACTCACACTCTGCTTTCCCCTGCATGCCCAGGGGAGGGGCCTTTCTGCCTCTAAGGAGACGCTTCACTCACTAGTTTCTTTCGCTTCCCCCTTTTCCTGGCCGGCCGCCTCACGGGGGTCCGAAACCGCGGTACCGAGGGGTCCACACTCACTTTGGAGGTCCGAGCTGCCGGCCCCCGCCTCACTCACACTCCCACTCGCATGTCTCCTTTACCCGCCGCCAGAATGCTTACCCTCTGGCGCTCCTTGTCGTTGCTGGTCCCAGGCTGCTCCCGCTTGGCCAGCTGTCCTGGAGGTCTGAAGGGCGAGTGGCCATCCCATCTTCGGTCCCTCTTCAGGCGTGGCCAGATCCCGGACAAGTCTCCCAAAAATTGTTATGGAAAAAAAAGAGAGAGCCAGAGAGACTTGCTCCTTTTTAATGTTTTTATTATCAAGCTTGGCTCTTGGGGAGCTTGCTTGCTCCCTTGGCAACGCGGAGGAGGAGGTACACACAGCTTTGCTTCACAGTGAAGCTGTGGACTCCCACATCCCCCGTGGGCTTTTTTCCCCTTGCCAGGGAGTCCTCTTCGCTTCGTTGATCAGGGGTCATCCAGCGATGGGGGACTCCTCCTCAGGTCACGGCGACTAAATAAAGCTGCTTCAGCAGACCCCCACACCCCTTGCACTAGTCTAAAGTGCGACTTCAGTCCTGGATTCTACTTTGGTTCTCTGCTTTTAAAAGTCTTTCATTCTTGAGTAGTTCCCAGAATTCCAGTGTTCTTTTTAATTGCATATTCAGACGCTATCCGAGGAACGGGAGCAGAGATACAGGTAACAAGGTGAATTCTTAATTAACAAACAAGTAAATAAGATGAATAATCACTATTAAAACAGGAATAAGGCAAATTCTTTAAACAGAACTAGCATTAACAATCCTAATGGAATTACTTAACAATTAAGTAACTAAAACATAGATTATCTGAATAGAACTTGTTTATAACAGAGGAGACGGAGAGGTGTGGAGTGCTCAGCCCATGGGCGGGGCCCGCACCGGCTTGGGTGCTCATGCCTGTTCCCCGCAGGGCGCAGCCGCAGCGGGCGACGGTGCGGATGGAGCGGCTGTGGCAGGAGCTGGGTGCGGGGTGCGGAGCCCCTTATGGCTCCCTGACCTGGCAGGCGATGGAGCAGCTGCGGTGAGCGTGGGGCCGGGCGGCCCCCCAGCCACCGCCCCGGTGACCGTGCCCATGCCCGCAGGTTCCTGCGGCAGGAGCTGCCCGAGGAGTGGCCATTGGAGTGCCTGGCCCAGGGCTTCAGTGTCAGCACCGACGTGATGCGCCTGGGTGCTGCAGAGCCACGGCTGCCCCTGCCCAAGCAGCTGCCTGCAGCAGGATCAGCAGGTGCTGAGCGCTGCCGCAACGGGACGCTGTTGTGCTAGCTGCCCCAGGGCTGGGGCGGGCCGGGGCCCAGCGCACAATACACGGAGTTGGGACCCGCCTCCACCTGTGGTGTTTTTGTCGCGACGGGCGCGGGCTCTGAGGAGACAGGGATGGGTTCTGAGGCAGCAGGGATGGGCTCCGAGATGGCACGGCAGCTGGAGGTGGTGGACTTCGCAGCCAGGAAACACAAGGACCAGCGGCAGAAGGATCCTGAGGGCACCCCCTACATCAACCACCCCATCAGTGCAGAACCCCCCCCAGCACCATGGCCATGGCAGAGGCTGAGGCTGAGGCTATGGGCAAAGTAGCACCAGGTCAGAAAAAGAGTGAGGGTTTGGTGGTGTCTGTCTTGACTGGGGTCACAGCAAGGAGTCCAGCCCATACACTCTGAACTCAGTCACCTTGCTCCCCAGGGAAAGCCCATGCTTTTAGCAGCTGCCTGTTCCCCAGCTTGGTGGAGGAACTCTTGGGTGAAGGGCTGTGGCATCCTCTACCAACCCTGAGTGTAGCCAAAGCAAGCTCCTATCTGCCTGCCATAGACTGGGGAAATAATCAGGACATTCCCTTGTGTCCCTTAGCCACAAAGACTAGGATTGCATGAGTTCTTCAGCCAGTAGGACCAGGTCTAATATCACTGGCTCTTTTATATTTGCAACTTCCTAGCCACAAAAGAACAAGCTCTTATTGCTTTCACCAAGTCTCCTTTCTGGGGATCTGAGGAGATGAGGAGGATGGTGAGGATCAAAGGTAGGCAGGAGGCTGACTTTCTCCCCTGGTTTTGCACTACAGCGCATCACAAGGCTGTCCCATAGTATCCTGAGCCCATGGTGAAAGCGACTGGGAATCCTATCTCGTGAGCTGTCATGCATCACCTGGGCATTGACCCATCTTCCGAGAGGCATGAAGCACGGCAGCACAAAGGGATTGTTTTCGTCGTCCATAGGCCACCCCGGGCAGGTGCGTGAGCTGCAGCCCTGGGCTGCAGGGAGAGGGGCAAGCAGGAGAAACACATCCTGGTGGACCGTGGTGCTTAAGGCAAAGTCCTCAGCTGAACAGGAGGTGCAGATGATCCTCTTGGCTCTAGAATTCAGAGCTTGTAGCCACGCTCCAGCCGCCTCCTTCCTGGCATTCCCTGGAGGGATACTTGCATTCCCACTGTCCTTTAAACTTTGAAAACTTGTTTGAGATTTTTCCAGGGCCTGTCCCTGTAATGCCTCACGTGCAAGCGTCACCAAGCAGTTCTCTCTCTCAGGGAAGACAGAGATAGCGGCGGCCCTGTGTCGCTGTTATGACGGTGCTTGCTTGTCCATTGACACCGTGGTGAAAGAGGCCGTCGCCAATGATGGGAGCCAGGCAGGGCTCTGTGCCCGCGAGCTTTGCACCAAGGCTGCCATGGAGCTGAAAGGCAAAGGTGAAGGTAATGCTGGTAAGGAGAAATGCTGGATCCAGAGCCAGTGCTTGAGAAACCCACCACGACTGTCCACTTCTGCTTACTCAGAGCAGCAGTCATTCCGTCCTTGGTCTCTTAGGAAATATGGGTGAAGTGCATCTCTGGCTTGTCTAGGAGAAAAAAGAAATCCATTTTAAGGGCTCAGTCAGGGGTTCTTTTATAGCCCCCTTTGCTGCCATTCTTGGCACGTTTGTTTTTCTGAGGGTGGTGAGGCACACCTCTCTCTTACCCAAATATTTTCTATTTCCTCAATAGAGGAAATTCCTTCCTGAAATGAACATAAAAGTAAAAGAAACAAAGTAAGGCACAGTTTGGCTGTGCTGATTCTTACCATTTTTTTCAAGTTGTTTGCTTACAGTTATCATAATAATTGGAAGGTTACCAGAAATAGTGTGGATGACAGGCACAACTGCAAAAGTAATCCATGTCAGAGCAATGTGAATACTAATGTACCTCCTCTCTAGGTGATCAGGAAAGAAGTTCAGTTTCCCTGGAGTAGAGCAAAGTGCAGCACAGTGATTTGTAAACTACGTGCATTAGTTTAAAAGAAAGACATTATTCAAGCAGAACAGCTTATGATAGCTTTTGTGTCCTTTTTTAAGACTCTTTTATACTTAAAAATACATGTGTTGTTTCTAATAATATATTGATTTATTTATTATGTAACTCATAACTTGTGTGTGTTGTCTATGCTAGGAAAAATTGCTTCTCATTCGTGTAAAAGTGGCATTCCTCTGTTTCCCAAATAAAAATTTCCAGTGAAGCTAGTGCAGAGTTTTCCTGTATTTTGTGGCTTATACGTCCATATGGGCTCCAAAAATTAGAGGTTTACATTCAAATCCAGCTTTAACAGTGTGGTAGGGGTGGGCACCCATAACATTTACAGCCACTTGAATACTCAGTATTAGTAGATTATTGAATTAAAATTACGGGATAAACAGATTCACGGCTGATGTTCCAGAGAAGCAACAGGTGAAATTATCCATGGCCACAGACCACAAAGTCTCCAGTGTAAGTCAAATGATTCCATGAGTCTCTGGTAGGTGGGGAAATGGGCTCATGCTTTTTCCTCTGCCTGTATCCGTTTCAGAAGGTATTGCAGCTCTGAGAGGAATTGGATAAAAGATCTTGGGGAGCACTATGCTTTTTTTTATTTTTTTTTTTTTTCCATCAAAGAACATTTTTTTAAAATTAAGAATCTAGCAAAATAATTTGCAAAATAGGCATTACCAGTGTACACCAAAAATCTGGATATATGATATTGAAGGAGAAAGCAGAAATAAATTGGTGACCTATTTAAGCATCAGGATGAGAAGTCTCCTTTAATTCTTATTTCCAGCTGATGGAGAAAAAGAAACAAAAGGAAATTGTAAAAAGGGTGTGCACATCTAAGCTCTTGCACTGGGAAAGGTAGTTAGATTTCCACTGAGATCTTATCTAGGGTTTGTTTTATGAACAGGTTTGCTAAAATTGTCTTGATAAACTCTTAGAAGGATGTTCCACAAACTTCTGTCTTATAATAAAAGTGTAAAACTTCTTCATAACTATTTTGTGTTAAGGTTTTCCCAGCAATTTCTCCTTATAACACATCTGGAATATTGTCTGTTATGGTTAGATTTTAAAATCCTAGGGGGAGCAGTTCACATTATCAGTAAAATGTTTATGTTTAAGGGTAAGAATTAAATCCTTTCTTGGCCAATACAGCGAAGTGTACCCACAGACTTCCACTACTTTTAATCACTTTCCTTTTACAACTTTAGCAAGTGGCATCCCCTGTCCCAGCCCCTTTATTAATGGCCAGTTGTAAATGACTTCAGCAAATGGAGCACCATTTGTCACACCATAACAAGTAATGCACTGTACTGTATTTCTAGCCCTACCACTTAATTTAAACTTTGAGATTTATAGCTTGTCATCATCCTCTCTATCTTTCTGTTCCTTCTTTGTGCCTTCCCAAGTGCTAAAACAGCTTATTGGGAAAGGGATTTAGAAGTAAAAGCAGGCATTTCTACCTTGGCTCAGAGCACTGGAAAACACTTATTCAACTCTTTCACCTGTGTAGTGAATTCTCCTGGTGGATTTTCTTCTTCTCTTTAAATGCTTCTCCACATTTAACTGATATCTGATTAAAAGATCCTCCTCTTTTACAATTTCTCTCCAAATAATCCCACTGTAATTCCACTGCAGTCACCTATGTATACACTATGTTTGTTTATTACCTCGAAAGACACATACAGGATAGACAGCAGCCAACTTCTATTGCAAATTAAAAAGTTTTCTTTAAACTTCTAATGAGTTCTTTCTTCGGTGTGCTACCATGCCCTATGACATCAGCAAATTTCCCTGGGCTGCAAATTTGTAGCCCATTCCTCTGTCTAGGCTATATAGATTTTTATATAGATTACAGGCTCTGTGTATTATTTATATACTGCCACATGGAAAGTGGCAGACGTCCAAGCAGCGACCCTACCAGTTTAAAGTTCCTATGAATCAAACATCTGTTCTGTGTTTGTGAATTTTTTTGTTTGTTTACTTAAGTGCACCAAGCATTGGCCTTGCACATGCTTACCCTGTCTAACAGAGCAGATAGGTTGTTGGGGTTTACTTTTAATTAGAGTAGATTGCAGACTCTTTTACTCTTGTTTTCCTTGTGCTGTTAGCAATTAACTTGCTCATTTCCCTCCAAACTGGTGAGACCACTGGTGTCTTAGCCAACACTACGAAAGTCTAGCTGGGCACCAGATTTACTGCAGTGCAGATTTACTACTCCCAAACTGCAAACGCTTGGCCTGTTCCTCTACTGCCCAATATGTTGTGAAGTATTTTCCTTGATTTGAAGTGAATGCAAAGCACAAAATCAGTGATACACATGCAGAATTTCCAAGCACACCAGCACCAATACTTTTACCCTGTTCACATGCAGCTGTAGCTTATCAGAGGAGGCACAGGTTAGCAAAGGAGGTGTGTTGGGTGTGCTGGGGACGGAGCAAAGCCAGAAATTTTGCAGCCCATGTCCCAGCCTTTCTGTGGCTGTTGTGTCACCAGGTCTGTTTTCTGCACTGAAAGAATGCAGAAACCATTCCAGTGCTTCTTTCCCGAATCCTTGCAGCTACAAGCCTAAGCAGGAGCTTGTCATGTGAAAATGGTATAAGAAGCTTTCAGAAATTCCATACAAATAATGTCATATGACTGGAACTTTTCAGAACAGAAGAGCTAAAGATCAAGCAAATTGTTTTAGCTAGAGTTCTGACTGCTCATGTCTACCTTAGAGGAGCCAGGAGTGCAGGCAGGAGTGCAGGCAGGATCTGTGTGTTCATAAAATGGGAATGGAACTGAGAACAGGACCGGAAAGCAATTCATTGACCTGCTGGTCTCCAATATAGTCTTCTCAAATATTCAGGATAAATTCCAAGGAATCCACTGAATTTATGGCCATGAAGAAGGCATGG
Organism: Hirundo rustica; assembly: GCF_015227805.2. Lineage (NCBI taxonomy): Eukaryota > Metazoa > Chordata > Aves > Passeriformes > Hirundinidae > Hirundo > Hirundo rustica. The sequence continues at coordinate 31,939 of NW_026690227.1, forward strand.
AATTAATGAACAAAGTGAATCAAATTCAAGTCTAGAAAAAGGAGGTAAATTTTTGTTAAATTTTATGAAGTTGCATCTATTCACATAGCTTTGAATTTTAACACAATAAATCACCTTGTCTACTCCTACATTAGCCCATCATCTTCTGCAGCATAGCCACAAATGTTTTTCTCCTCTGATGCAGTTCCACTACCTCACTTTGAATGTGATCCCTTTGTATAGGCCAAAATCACATTTGTTTGTTTTCCTAGTGCTGTATCACATTGCAAGCCCTTATTTAATTTGCTGTTCACTAGTAGTCCTCAGCTTTTCTCTTTTTTTTAATGCTTTCCAAACACTATCTTCCTTCCATAGTATATTTGTGTTTGAGATTATTTCCCTTAAGTATTTGAATTTTGAGTTTTAATTACTGAGGCTTGTTTTGTCTTATTTTTCAGATCTATTCTCCAGCTCTCGTAAACTCTCCAAGTCTCTGTCATTTAAATAAAGTTTTGTAAGTAAATAATGTGCAATTAAGTTCCATTCTCCCCTCTTTAATTTATCTATAAGTAAGAAAGAAGAAGATGCAAGCAGGTTCCAGTGGAGAAAAAGGGGGAAATGTTAGAAGTGGAATTAACACCAGTGGTCGCAGTGTTTCATTGGGTACTTCTAATTCATATGAACATGAATATGAATGTGAAAAGCTAGCATTATATCTTTATATATCCTCTGACATATCATATATATTGACATAAATATCTGTTGGCTGGAATCTAACACAATAATAAGAATAGTTTGTCTTTTGAACCTGCGTGTTTGGTTTTTTTCTTGTAGTGTTCAGCAACACATAGAGCAATATGATAGTATCGTTCCCATTCCACAGAACAATGCCAGCTTCTTGCTTCTTTTCAGGACAGAGCCGTGTATTTAATTACGGACTGTATTAATTGTGCACCAGGTTAGAATGAAGCTTCAATGGCATCATGATATTTCCTTAAGCAGTGTTGTTTTCTGAGACCATAATCTAAGAGATTTCCCTCTGGACCTGCCTCCATACACAAACACACTTTAATAAGTGAGATCTCTGACGGGGTCATCAAGACCAGAATGAACAACAACAACAAAATCTTTGGTGCTGCTCTTATTTAGTTAGTGACCCAACCTTACCCTTTAAATGCAGTAGGATCAACATACTGGGCCATGACCTCAAAGAGCTGTCATGTCACTTTTACTCTGCTTTTCTTTTAAAATGTTATGTAAGTTGGGGAACTCAGCTGCAATGTGTGCTGTATCATATATCTAGATTTATTTCTCTGGATTATGGGAAATATCTGTGGAGAGCTTGCATTTAATTATCCACAGATTTATATTGGTATTTTAGGATTGAAATGGCAAAACGGAAAAATAAAAGTGTCACTAGTAAATTTTTAACAGCTGAAAGTGCTCACCATAGTAGTATATTCAGTACTTCTGCTGAAATCCTTACCCATTCTTCCTCACCGCTCTTCCAAACCATCTTGGGTTGGTTCATGCTTGGACAAGTCTGTTGCTAAACAAGAGGTATTTTAACAGGACTGCAGAAGTCATTTTTCCCCAAGAAAAAATCACGTGTTCTCAACATCTCCCCCTCTGCTCTCCACTTGTAAAAAATATTTGGATCTTAAGCTGTTTCACTGTTAATTTAAGGCAGGAATGTAACTTTGGTTTTTTGTGCCAGAGATATGTTTTGTTTGTTGCTGGGAGTTTTTACACTGGTCTGGGGTTCAAACACAAAGGTAAAATGCTTCTTTTGGTATCCTTATTCACCTCCAAATCCTGTGTCTCTGGTCACCTAGCAAGTAACTTGATCACATCCAGACATAAAAATGTCACAAACAAAACATTATGTGATTGCTTGAGGTAGTTATAATTTATGATGGAAGCAATTTCTTCTTTACCAAATCTGCAAAGGTGACTTCTGAGCTAAAAGCTCACAATTGTCCTATCTTGCTTCAGAATGACTAGATATTAATTTTAATTTCACTGATGTACTGTACCAATAGGCAGAAATAGCATTTGGTAGCATGAGCAATATTTCAGTTGTTGAAATGTTAACTAACTTTTCAAGGATAAAGGCAGAATTCTAGATGTAGAATCATACATTTCAATTCATCCTTTTTTTAAAAAGTGACACTTGAATGTAGACATTTATTCTTTTATTTTATCAACACTTTATGGGTTTGAAAACATAAACGTTTCTCTCTAACCAAAGCCAAACGCCGGAATAGAAACAAAGCATCAAAGACAAATTTTCCCTGGGAGAGAATGACCCAACCTAAACACACAATAAGAATGCAGGATCACCTGCATTTTATTTCCAGGAAAGGTAGCAGGACCTACCAGAAGAACATTTTATTTCAGAATTTTCCCCCGGTATCTTTCTCAACCAAAGCCTAAATATAAGGTAAAGGACAGTAATTGCCTCTATTATATAACACAGAGTCTTAAAGAAACCTTGCTTTCTGTGCTGAAAGAGGAAGGGCAACAGACCAAAATAGAGCCAGGACATGGTGTGTGATGATTTGTAGCACTGCATAGGAGTGGCAATGTCTGCTGCTTTCCGCAGTGGATGTGAAAGGCCAAGTGACTTTTGCATCTCATAAAATAAACCAAATCAACCAGAAAGGTAGTTTTGAAAGTTCTGCATTTGATTTTGGAACAATATGGTATTTCATCAGGTTTTGCATAGGTTTAATTCTTTAAACTGGATGTCATCATCTCAGACCTCAGTGAAAGACTGAAAAAATTTTAGAACACATAATTTCTTACTTAGCAAAAAGTAAGTTATAATTTTCTCTCATAGCTAGATTTTCTCATAGAGTTTAAAGTAATTTCTATTCCAAAATTTGTCCTGTTCTGCTTATTAAAGGGTCTTTTTTAGTGATAGTTTTTAAAAGGTTTTCTTTTTCTAAATGCCATGAAAAACTGCATAAAGCGTAGTAAGAATGGTTAGCGAGAAATAAAATCATGGCTATGATTTTTTTTTTTTAATATAAAGAATAAATCACCTTCAAATTTAGAAGCAAGATTGATGCATGCTGTTTTTATCCTACCTTTGGCAGTGAGAAGGTCTAGTTCTGTTTTTCACAATATTTTGCAGTCATCCGTAGATCATACAACCCTCTTCAAAAATGTCCATGGACTGTGTTGCCTCCAGCTCTTATTCCCCATCTGGGGAAGAAGGGCAGTAAATAATAAAGTACTTAAAATGTAGAGTAAAATATACTTTATTATTTAAAAACTGTATCCTAAATTCACTGGAATAATTACAAATATAGATTCCTAGCTGTGCCTGCCAGCAGTGGGAAGCCAGCTCCCCATTATGCCTGCCTGCAGGTATTGACAGCAGTCAGGAGCCAGGTTTTGGCTCTGCCGGCTGAGAGGCATTTGAGAATGACTGGGAGGCATTTGAGAATGACTGGGAGGCAGCTCCTGCTAGCTGGCACAGGCAACCACTGGGTCTGCAGGCTGTTGAGTTGTGTGGATCAGATTAACCTCCAGAGGTCCTTTCCAGTACTGTTTTCTAGAATAGGATGATATGACTTGCAATAAATTTCAAGGATGTCAACAGGATTTTAGAAGAGGCTTTGTTTTGGAAGATGCTAATGAGCTCTGCTGATAGATTATCCTGCTAGAGTGAAGAGAATTAATTTATTATATCAACTGGAGACTTTTTAGAAAACTTGTATAAAATTTTAATCACTCCACATTATCCTCCACTAGTGCCCTGAGAAAGTACTCCTAACTGTTGTGTAAGAGCCACTCACAATGACTACACAAAACTCTATCCATGCCCACCTCCATCATAAAATGAAATGCTGCACCAGATCACTGGTGATGTGATGGCTCACAAAGGCTTATTCAGTAACTCAGCAACTGGAATTAATTTCGCAAAATCAGCGAGAGCTGAAGTGTGGGAGGGTGGCGGGGGAATGCAGGTGCTCCAGCTCTGTTCCTGGTTCCATCTGCTGTAGGTTTTGTCACGGACCCATGAACCCAGGAGGTGGCAGGAGGAGAGCTTGAATTGAGTGAAAGGTAATATGTGTCCTACTTTGGTAAAGCTGATAAAAGGCATGTTTGCACTCTGTGTCCGGAAACAAATATATATGAATCCAAGGAGTTTTTAATTCTGATTACTATCTGTTGGACTCCAAAGAACAGACATCTTTGATTGAGGGTACAGTGTTGGTTTTCCTTATTTTCTGAATCTTTCTGATGATCAGGAACAATTTTCCTTCCAGTTACAAGCTGCTTCTTTTCCATATGCAAATGTCGTGCAAAAGCTGACACAGTTGAGATAACTGGACTGCTCTGCTCTAGTTTCCAGAGAGCTTATAAGCCTGATCCTTCAGAAAATGGTCAGAGAATAATAATTTAAAAAAAAGTTTCCAATTCCCAAAGTTTGTTTCCAGCTCTTTTAAGTTCATTAGAGGTATCTCTGACTTAAACGGCACTGAAGGATGAGGATTTGTTACACAGGGTGTGTGACTCTCAGCAGTTGAAAATCAGTATAATCTGATACTTCTTGAGGTACGGCTGAAATACAGTCTTCTAATAGTGGCAAGTAGCAGATAACAGGTTTTATATAATCATATTTCAAAATGAGAGGATAATAAACAGCAGTATTTGAAAGCAGCAATTATGAGGCCAGATGGACTACTCCACTTTTCCAAGAAGCTGGTAAAACAGCTCCCAATGATGACATTTGCTGGCAATAGCTCCCAGTATCACAGAGTAGGCCTGTAGCATTGAAACTTGCAAGTTACTAGAGGGGATGATATAATGCAAATAGCATCAGGAACTGAGAGATGGGAGCTTTAGAGCCTGGGTTGTCTGTAAATGTCCAAAATTAATACCGGTGGAGGGGAAGATGGTGGCACACTGGCTCTGTTCTTGATCGGGAATATTTTCTTTTATTCCCTTCTTTTCTGTCATGCTGACCAAGGTTTTGCTGTTTGAAAGGAAGCTTGGCACAATAGTTGTCTGGCCCATTTGTGAGCCACCGAGCAGGGTTTGGGCAGGCTGTTGATGCAGGGCAAAAGCTGCAACTGTCGTGGTGATCCCGAGCCTGGGGGCTGCAGTTAATCCCAGTCAAAAGTAGTTTCTGCGAAGCTGAGCCTGGTTTACATCTTCTGGAGTTTGGCTGTGCCAACTTCACCAGTCATTTATAACAAAGCAAACAAAAAACTCAAACCAAAACAGAAAAAAAAAAACCCCAAACAAACCAATCCAACAAATAGGTAAAAAACTCCCAATAAAACCAAAGAGAATGAGGAGTTAGTATTAGTGGGGAGGATATCACAGCAGGCCAATGACTGCTTCCCACAGGATCACCATCAAAAGCCACATTTAACAGCTGCTCCAAAATATACCCAACAGGAGGAACAGAAAAAGTGATACGTGGCAGAACTCCGGGGGCAGTTCTGCATTTAGGTGGAGGATAAGCATGCAGTGCCACAGATGCAGCATTCCCCACCCTCCAGGCTGCTGTTTGCTACTGATGAAAGACCCTTGCAGGACTGTGGCCCCTCTCAGTGCAATGTCAATCATTCCCACAGCTCTCCATTGAGCCCCTGGCATTTCCAGAGTGAGATCCAGGCACAATCCTCCTGCCTGCTGAGCATCTGTGGAAGATCCCGAGCAGATCTTCATGCCTAGAAGCACCAAATATCTCAGGATCTCCCTCAGCTGTGATTTCAGGGGAGGTTGCCATATCTCTGTGAGATTTGTTCATGCCTCAGCACCTCGGACTTTATAGACAATGGTGCATTTGGCTTCCTTCCAAACTCCTGTGTGTCAGCCAGTAACCATCCACATGGATGGAGGATATGGTGTACAGGAAGATGTATTCCTGGATTGCCATTTTGCTTCACTGTCACTCAGTTGAACATGGTCCTTTATCTAGGAAGGCCTTCCAAGAAGTGTGCAGGAATTTTGGCTCTGACAGGAGCAGAGTGCACATTTTCTACCAAGATTTCTACCAGATTCCCAGCTGGTGCAGTTTCCCTGGCAAAACAGTGATTCCCATTCATCTTCCTGGGAAGAATGTGAAGACCCATTGAGAGATCACAGGTTCTAGGTGGCCTTTGGCTTTGTGTGCCTCATTTGACATGTCCAGTTCCAAGGGCCACTAAAAGAGGCTCCTGTTTGCCTTGCTCCCCAGAAGTGCTGTAGTTATTTCAGGGAGAAAAACAAAAAATGTCTGTCCTGTGGTGCACTAGAAATATCCCCACAGCTGTGACTCTATGAGCAAAGACAGCTAGTGCTTTTGGGGCTGTAACAGCTGAGAGTGTGGCAGAGCAGTTTTCCTATTATTTTTAGAGTCTTGGAAGCATTCTCCCCAAGACCATCTTTCTCTCCTGTCTTCTGTCGTACAGTGTGGAAGAGAGCAAATGGAAAGGAGCAGAGGTTTGTTTAAATTGGCTATCCTTTTCCAAGTCTTTAAATATTGTCAGCTTGATGCATGATACTTTAGCAAGTGGATTAGTAGCACCTCTGTCATCCCACCAGAGAGGTGGGATTTAAGACTTCCAGCAACAGAAACACTGGGTCTTGGTTTTTCAATGAGCTCACTTTTCCACCCATCACTCCCCAGCAGCTCAGCCCTCGGATTTGCTGCTCTCAAGCATGGGCCTCACATACCTGCAATGCCTTTCCCTGCAGGAATGGTGTAGAAATCTTGGTGCGGAGGCCCCTGTGCTGAAGCTCCCTCCAGGCTGTCTCCAGCCCCTCAGGGTGCCCAGGAGGAGGGGTTGCCTGCAGCCCAGTGCACCCTCGCTAGCCCTGGGGCTACCCAGGGAAGAGCCACGCATGAAGCTCTGCAGGAGCATGCAGGCTCAGCCCTGCTCTCTCATGGGATCCCATGGGACAGGGCCCATGAGTATTTGCCCCTACAGACACCAAATGTGTCCCAAGAAACTGCAAGGAGAGGGTGACCTCTGTCAGTGGGAGCCCGGTGTGCACAGGTACCCCCAGGCCCGGAGCAGGCTGTACCAGCTCCCTCTGGGACCTCCAGCCCTGGGAACCCGGAGCAAGTGGAAACCACAACTTTGTAAATGCTGCCCGTGCCCAAAGCACATGCAAAGACAATTGGGGTTTGAAAAAGAAAGATTGTTTATTTTCTGAAACACAGCAACAAACATTAACTACAGAATATTTTACATTGTAAGAATGTGTAAGAATATGGGGAACAGCAACAATCTATGGAAGGTTATTTTAAAATGAACAGGTCTAACAATAATATATGAAACATATTTACAGAAGACCAAAAGAAACCCTAAAACCTATAGCCCGAAGGCAACAACAAACTTGAAAACCTATATGCAAGAGGTGGTGTTTCAGTCTGCGATCTCTGTCAGACCTGAAAGAAAAATAAGTGCCATGGTTATTCCTGTTCAGGCACGGAAGGTGTTCCAGTTCCATGTGCTCCCAGGCAAACCGATGATCAGAAGCATACACAGCGGGAGCTGTGCGCACTGTTCTCGCAAAGCAGAGCTTGTTCAACTTTACAGCTTCTAACATGGAAACAGAGCAAGCAGACAGCAGCCCACATGCTCTACTTGTTGCAAACATGGAAAACAGACACCCTAGCATCAGAATCTCAGGAAACACTGATAGAAGCAGAGAAATGCTACAGGAGCATGTTTCCTTGCTAGAACAAGTGAAAAACTCACATGGGCTGTGCACAGTGCAAAGCGATGAACAGAAGCATACACAGCGAGAGCTGTGCTCACTGTTCTCGCAAAGCAGAGCTTGTTCAACTTTACAACTTCTAACATGGAAACAGAGCAAGCAGACGGCAACCCACATGCTCTGGTTCCTGCATACACAGCGAGAGCTGTATTGTATGTGATTATTGCCTTTTTGTACTAAGTTCTAAATATTAAAGTTCACGTGATTTTGAATTGTTCTCACAGGCTGATGGCAAAATCTGTAAGTGTTTAAATCCAAAATAATTGAAAGGATTTTGCATAAGCCTTGTAAAATGCAAGTAAGAATCACAGGGCTTGCTGGTGTCTTCCACTAGATCAACAGATAAGTGCTGGCAAAAGTTACCTGGCTTTCAATGGATATGGTGCTTTCATCAGCTTAAGATGCCTGACAAAGAAACAATATTTTGCAGGGAAGATATTCCTTAAATTTTTTCACCCTTGCTAATTATTTTGAACCTCCTTTAAAATTAGACAGCAGCATCTAAATGCTTGTACCTTTGAAAATAATTCATAGAGAATGAAAAATTCCAGCGAGACAATACCAAGGAACAGAAAATACCATGTGAAGGCAAGTTTTTGATAAAAAGTATTTGGCAGCTTAAAATTCAATTATTCTAGTCAACACTGTACCATATGTGCAGCCGATATGTGCATCCCAGTTTTCTTATTTCTATTGGTAATTTTTATCCCCTTCGGCGTTTGTGCATAGTCAACCTGAAGTTCTGTTTTTCCGTCTTTAGACTGAGCATGTTGAGCTATCCCACATGCAAATGTTGGGTTTGGATTTGGGGTGGTGTGCAGTGGCTGAATGCCACATATTGTACGGTCCTTCATTCTGTTGATGAGCAATTAGATAAATATTGGGCTGGGGAGGCTAGCACTGATAGTGTGCTCTCTTTTTTTTGTGCTTTTGGAGGAATCCTTTTGGAGGGTGACTGTCTGGCTTCCTCTGGAGTCTGAGTTAGTGTCAGCTCACACCTAAAGCCCTAATCTTCTCATTTTCTTTATTCAAAGCTCGGGACACTGCATACATCAGGGTTTAAATTTGTGCTGATTCTGTATGAAGGGTTCTTTATTGTGTAGCATGGCAGGTTCTTGCTGCTGTTGATCTGCCTGAAGTGTCGAGTGTTGTTTCTAGTGCTGATGTTTGTTTTCTTCCTTGATCTTCTCACTCTAACCTTACTTAGTGTTTTAATAAAATCAAGGATATTTTAATGCTTAATAAATTTAATAAATATGTGGATGATGTTTCACTATTGGGTAAAACACTGCATCAGAACCCAAAGTGTGTTTGATTTTAAGTCCACAGGCTTTGGGTTATTTCTTTAAATGTCACCAAAGGATTGCACCTTACAGAACAGTGTTGCTTTACATTGCTTCTCTGTCTTCAGATATCTTGCAGCCTCAGCACTTAACTGGAGCATTTAGCTTTTATCTCAAGCTCATTGGATCTTTGTGTGAAGTTTTTTTTGCCTTCTCCTGAAGTTCTTTCATATACATTCCCACAAAGAAGAGGAGGGACGAAATCTTGTTTGCTCTTTTTCTTTGCTTCGTTCTTTTTGTACCGTTCTGCTAAAGATCAATCGTGGGGTCTAAAATGTTAGGATAACCTATCCAACTTTTGATTTTTCTCTTGCCTTGAGGCATTAATTGGTACAAAACTTCTTTTGATGTGGCTGTTTTATTTGACTGCATATGTTGTCATTTTCCTAGAGATCTTTTTTTTTTTCAGTGTCACTTTTTTTTTTGGTCATCCTTTGTGCATGTTTCAATTTTTTTCCTCTAACCTTTACCAGCTTTTAGATTAATCTTTTTAAAATGTGCACCCCTTTATATAATTCTCTGCTGGTTTTTCTTCACAGCTTTCTTTTAAATTTCTTTCCCTTTTTCTGTTTTTGTAGAAATTGGTATGACTTTGAGCTGTTGCCTTTTTAATGTATGTCATATGTATTTAAAGGGTCTTCTTTATTATTTTTTATTTTGAAGTAGATTTACAGTTCCCTTTTATTTGCTTATCCTGTTGTTTGACTCTAATCATGTCATTCGCTTTGTGTGTTGGTGGTCAAATGATGTCAAAGGATGTAGAGAGATCTGTCTTCAGAGTCTGTTAAAGTCAAGGATGGGGGCGGGGTTTGTGTGCATGTCTAATTCTTGTGATCAATAGTTTAACTAGTCACTACTTCAACTGGCTTTGTCCTGTTGGATTTAGTGACACCACCTCACTTGCATCAATAATACTAATTCTGCTACAGCACTTTACCACAGGGTGTGCAAAGATGTTATTGAGCCCTGTTTATTGATGATTTATTTGGTTATTCTTTTTCTTTTTTGTGCTGTTTGGTTGACTGCTGCTTAATAGTGCATATTTGTGCCTTAACAATGGTTGTTCCTGCATGAGGGAGAAAACTGTATGAAAATTGCTTATCTTCAAGAATTAACATCTACTGTTTGTTTATATCATGCTTCTTTTGGGGGGAAATTAAATACCTTTGACTTGCCATGATGAATAAATACAGACTAATACCAAGCAATTATTTTGGTGGACTTACTCATCTAAGCAGGGAAATTATCTTTCTTTAGGTATCTTGGCTATATGCACCAAAGGCACTGGGACACCAAAACTCAGAGCAGTTATGTTGCTCATTGCGAGGTGTAGATTAGGGTGGCACAAGCAAATATATTTTATTTTAACAATTTGCTTTCCATGGTGGCTTGCATACCATAGTGAACTCTCTCAAGAGCAGTTTGTTGTGTTCTATATAAATGCTGCATTTGTCTGCATTTGCATTTCTAGATAATCTCTAAATCACAGTTGCTGAATGGCATTTAGACACTGTTGTCTCGGTTTTTCTGCCTGAAATGCTGGGCATGCATCACCATTTTGCATTTTGCTGTTTTATGCCTTTTTTGTTTTACAGCCTATTAACTGTGACCCACTTCTCTGCTTTTCCTCTTCTCTCTTGGGCTGTGTTCTACCCCAGTATGTTGTCCTTTGATGAGCATTTGTTTTCTTCATTCTTTCATGTCATTGCTTCAACAAGCCCTGTCCTCAGGTGAGAAGTGCTCTCAATTAGCACCTTCTGCTTTCACCTAAAATTTTAGCCTCTACTTCCACTTTTGATGGCAGCGGGGTAGAGGAGTTGTACAAGCACTTGGGCTCCTGAAAAACGAACTGTAGAACTTCTAAAAAGTAAATAGGCTTTAATGCTGCCCTTTAAAAGTGCATGTGAATTTTAAAGACCCCTGCTCACCTGCCTGAATTGAACCTAATAGAACCTAAAATTGGTTCTATTTACAGGTCAAATGAAAAAAAATGGAGTTACAAGACTGGTATGCATTTGTATATAGAACAATGTCTACATGATACTGTATTTAAACCAGCTTTAGTACATGTATTTATTTGTATGTTTGGCAGGAATTGTTTCTAAGGTTTTTTTATATTTCAGTTAGTGAATCGTTTTTATAAACTTGTTAGTTAGACATTTTGGTGTTGTATTTTGGTTATAATGTCTGTTGTTGGCTGTGTTTGAAGCATATCTGTCTATTTCTAAAGGATTACATCTGTACTTTGACTTGAACAAATCTTATTTGACATGTTATAACTTCTTTTATCATCTGTTTGTATTAGAAAACCCTCATTGCATGCTTCCAGTTTTTGTTTCCTTTCTATAAGCTATGTCATTCTGTAATAGACTATGAACACGAAGAAAAGTTCCAATAGGAATTTATTACATTACAGCAGGCAAAGCAAAGGCAAATACAGCGCTGGACGGCAGGGGAGTCTCGCTCCACCAACTACCGTGAATTGGTAGATTTTTCAGTCTTGCTTTTATCTTGCTTCTTTCCTCCGATGATGTATGTGTGACGTGTTGCTGGGAGGGTCTCTTTCTGTCCCTCGGTGGTCGCAGAGATGAAGGCTGTAGTTGTAAGCTGGAATTCCTGAAACTTAAAGCTGATTAAGCAAGTAGAGAAGGAATGAGCAAGGGTCTGTTTGCCTATCAGCTTAGATAGTGACATAGTAACTTCTTGTTATCTTGAGTTATTTGATCTTCAGTGAACAAAAAATAGTTAATGTTTATCACAATTCCCCCATTTCTCTTGTTCTTACTTATTTTTGTTCACTGTATCTTTGCAGTTCTTGTCTAGCTAACTCTAAAGTTTTTAAATTTTCTTCTTCAGGTATCTGATCATACTTAGTCTTAAGAAGCATAAGATGTGCCGCTTCTAGCCGGCTTTTCACTATAGTAATTAGTTTATTAAATATACATGGTCTAAAGTCTGCTTGCAAATATTTATTATGCCCTCCCCTGGGTGTCTAGTCAGAGGCGATTGTTTCACAGCTCTAATATCTACAAAAATATTCCTCAGGATAATTACAATATCCTTTACTGTGATTTGAGCTTGGGCACATGTAAAATTCCGTTAGGTTCAGTACTTTTTTACAATGATTTATGTTGGTCAGATCACACAATCTTACTCTGAAACTGGGTGCTCCTACAGTAGTTACAGTTTGCAAAATCTCATTGTCATCCCATCTCCATAGTGACCATTTAAAGGGTTGGTGTGGTAGATTGTCTAAGGCATTAATCCCTCTTAAGTATAACATCAGCAAAAGAAAAGTAATCGGCTGGGTCACGTGGTGAGCATCATTGGGGGCATAGGAATGGGAGTATATCTGAGGATTGTTCTATTTTATAGACTGCAACCTGTCTCTCTGCCTAGGGTCCTTGCTCTTATTCTTATTCTTGAGGCAATTCCTCAAATACTGTTTTGTTGTCCCACCCCTGGGGTTTCTTTCCTCCACAGCTTTTTACCCCTCTGCCTTTCCCGTCGACTCGGTTGCCTCGAGCCACGGGGGGTACCATCTTCTCGGCAGCAGGGATATTCTTCAGGAGGTCCCCGGGGGCGACTCTGTTGCCTCTTGACATAGGAATCCCAGTTCCGATACTTAACCGGGGGTGTATCACACCGGATTCCCTTTAGGCGTGTGCGGCAGGTGCAGTCAACAATTTCAGCTATGAACGGGATGGGTTCATTAGGGTGATAACAATAATATTTTGGTTTAATCCCTAATGCAAAAATTTTCTACCACTCTTCTGATTCTTCTACTAATCCCTCATATTTAACTTTATATTCTAGAATCTAATCAGTTATGTTCCGCTGCAGTACCCAACAGGGGCTGCAAATTCCTCTAGGAGGGGTTCCTCGCCTACAATGACTCCACCACCTGTCCCCGCAGATTTTACAAATATAACAAACAAAAGGATAACAATTGCACTCTGGGTCTCTACACTTTATCTTAACATCAGAGTTACAAATTAATTTTTCCTTCGTGTAGTGTGGTTCTGGTGCATATTTTACACGGTGTCCATTCATTGATGATCTCTCCTTTGGATCCGTAACTTCAGGTCTCCAGGATTGCTTGTTACCTGCTACTCAGGAGTCAGTTTGCTCACTGGCACTTTAATTCTGTTAGCATGGGTCCTTTTTTTTCTGCTGTTCTGACTGCAGTATCTGTAGTAAGCAATACAAGGTAAGGGCCCTCCCATTGTGGGGCTAAGGTTGCTTCTTTCCAGGACTTTATCATTACTTAATCTCTTGGTTGCACCTGGTGCAGTTTCAAGTCTAGTGGGGGTCTCTGAGCTAACCTTCTCTTATTCTATAGATTTTTCCTATATTTTATTAGGCTGGTAATGTATACATTCATATTTTGATCCCTCAACTTTGGATGATCTTGCGGTTCCTCTATATTGTAGGGCATTCCATACAACATTTTAAATGGAGATATTCTCATATCCGATCTAGGTTGTGTCCGGATATTAGCAATGCTAATGGTAGGCATTTTACCCATGACAGTTTGGTCTCAATCACAAGTTTGGTTAATTGTTTTTTAATTTCTCCATTCATTCTTTTTACTCTTCTTGAACTTTGGGGGTGCCAGGGGGTGTGATAATCCTATTGTATTCCCATTATTGCCATGGTTTCTTTAATTATTTTGGATGTAAAGTGGGGGCCTCTGTCCGAGTCAATGGTTTCCGTGACCCCATATCTGGGAATAATCTGCTCTAATAGGGTCTTGATCACTGTTTGTGCCGTTGCCTTTGCCGTAGGGAATGCCTCTACATAATGGGTTAGGTGATCCACTATTACTAATAGATATTTATACCTCCCAGTCTTTGGTAACTCAGTAAAGTCTAGTTGGATGTTAGCAAATGGCCGGTATGCTGTAGGTCGTCCCCCCCTATTAAGGTTTTTCTTAAATTGGCTTTATTTACTTTTAGGCAGGTAACGCACCCCCTCACTACCTGCTTTGCTAAGTTATCTGCCCCAATACACATATGTTTGGTGGCAAATTGATCTACTAATGCTTGTGCCCCCCAATATGTTTTGCTATGTATTCTCCTCATAATATCTATAGTTATGGATTTAGGCAGTACAGTTCTATTATCTTCTGGAAGTCGCCATTCCCCTTCTGGGTCTTCTCTCAACCCCATTCTTTTCATCTTTTCTTTTTCCTGCATAGTAAAACTATATATCTTTTGCAAATTCCCTCTGCTAGTCTCACGCTCTTTTCTTTCAGCCTTCGGATCTTTCTGGGGGGTAGATTGTGACGTCTGCAAAGCAGCCCTTCTTGCTTCCTGATCTGCTGCTTTATTTCCTCTGCTTTTAAAATCTAATCCCTTTTGATGCCCTTTCAGGTGAACAACAGCAATTTTCTTAGGTCCCCTCAAGGCCTTCAGCAGTTTCCTGATTAGATCTTGGTGAACTAGGTTTTTTTCCCTGGGAGTTTATCAACCCCCGTTCTTCCCATATTTTCCCAAAAGTGTGTATAATCCCATAGGCATATTTTGAGTCAGTATAGATGGTACCTGATTTATCCTTCAACAACTGCAATGCCCGCAGTACAGCATAAAGTTCACAGGCCTGCGCCGACCAAGATCCACTTAGAGGGCCTGATTCGATAACTGCAAGTCCTTCTCCCCCAACTATTGCATAGCCGGAGACCTTTTTTCCATTAATTACTCGCGATGAGCCATCTACAAACAACTTACCCCCCTCTGGGGAGATGGGGTACTGTTTAACCCTTATCGGTGTCTCTGGATCTTTAATGATTACCGAGAAGGGGGGTATATTCAACTTTCCTACACTATCAGGAGTGTATCATACTTCTGAGTTAATTTTTTCCTCATCCTCTACCCTCAAGGGACAGAGTTTTATTTTGATTTCCTCATTTACTACTTCTATATTAATACCCATTTCTATAATTAAGTCTCTCCCTAACAAATTATAATCTGCTTCTGGTACTAGCAGAAGGTTCCTATTCTTATTTTGGACTTCGATTCCACCAGTACATTCTTAATAACAGGGACTTCAAAGGGCTCCCCCTTCGCCCCTACTACTTGAGCAGTTTCTTTTGATATCTTACATCCCTTCGGTAGTACCTGGACTGTCGATTGCCCAGCTCCAGTATCTACTAAAAACTCAAATTCCTGCTGCTGAGGACCTATTTTTAATTTTATCAAGGGCTCCTGATGTTTCTGTGTCCCCAGCAAATGAAGCCCCTGACTCCTTCAGTCTTCTTTGAAGACTCTCTTATCCCTCAGCTGCTTCTTGCAGTTTCTCTGAAAGTGTCCTTCATTCCCACAGTAGAAACATACGCCTCCATTTTTTTCCTCTACCCGGAGAACCCCTCCCCCATTTCTCTGGGCCACTTGACTTGTTTTGGGAGGGGCATCAATTCTCCTAGTTTCTCTCACTGCTGCCACCATCATTCTTACTTGTCTCTTGTGACTCTCTTCATCTCTTCTCACACATACCTTCTGTGCTTCCTTTAATAGCTCATCTAGGTCTCTATCTTGCCAATTATCTAGTTTTTCTAACTTCTTTCTGATATCTTCCCACGATTTAGCCACAAATTGTGTTTTTAGTAGTGCTTGCTCTAACGGTGTCTCAGGATCTAAGCCCGAGTACATGTGCAGGTTTTTTCTCAAGCGTTCTAGCCAATCCGTAGGTGTCTCTTCCTTTTTCTGTCTCTCATTAAATGCTTTGTTGATGTTCTGCCCCCTAGGCACCGCTTCCCGGATCCCCTGTACTATTATCCCCCTCAGATCCTGCATATTGATTCTGTGATCCTGCTGCTGATGATTCCAATTGGGATCCTGCAAAGGCCACTTGGTGTCTGCTAAGGGTCCTTGTGCATGTTGCGAATCCCATAGCCGCATCCCCGCTCGTCTAATCATATTTCTTTCCTCGGCCGTGAAGAGAATATTCAATATGGCTTGCAACTCACTCCAAGTATAAATACTGGGTCCCAAAAATTGGTCCAGTCTCTCGGCCACCCCCAAAGGATCTTCCAGGAGGCTCCCCATCTCCCTCTTAAATTCCCGAACATCCCCAGAACTCAAAGGTACTGAAACAAACCCTATCGCTGGGTGAGGTCCCTGGCCCCCCCACCACAGGGGATATAGGTTATGCTGTCTAGCCCGACCTCGGGTTATGGGTCCCTGCACTTCCTCGGGGGGCTCGGGATTACTTCCTGCTTCCTGAGGCTCCACTGGAGGTGCATCCGGAATCTGGGGGTTCTGAGGGGGTATGTAAGGAGGTGGGATTAGTAAGGCTTCTTCTTCTTTACTCCTGTCTTTCTTTTGTCCTCCCTCTTTGAGGGGAAACAGGAGCACTTCACCCCCAGGTCTTGTAACCCATACATTAGCATATTCACTTTCTTCCTGACTTACAGGAATTTTAGTGTTTACTCACAAGTTGAGTTTTTGCCTCACCCAATCTTCTGATGATCTAAAAATAGGCAAAAAAATATTCCAGGAAATCTCCTTTCCACCCTATACTACTACACAATAATGGATCATTTTAGCTTTATCTTTACCCCCTGTGTTAGGGTAATGTTTCCAATTGTCTAATATGAACCCCAGTGGGCTATCTGTTTTATGGGAGTAGAGGGCCTGCTCTTCCCCTGTCCCATCTTCTGGAGTGCCCTCACACAAGTGTGGTGCGGAAATCACTCGCTTCCCCTTGTTCGTGGCTCACGCCCTCTCGGGCAATGAGAACCGCACTACTGAGGGTCCACAATCACTTGGAAAATCCGAGCTGCCGGTTTTCCTCTCACTCACACACACACTCGCAGCACTCCAGGATACCCGACCCAGACCGAACGGAATCTTCCACACAGATACTCACGCGTCTTGCGTCTTCGTCCGGACCTTTGTGCACAAAGTTTATAGGGTCTGCCGGCTTCCTTTGCCTAATGCTTTGAATTTAGGTTCGTCGGTCCAACCGAGACAGGAATCGGGTCTACCTGGGCCGCCGACTGATCGGCGGGGCGCCCCCCAGGCAGAACCAAAAGTCCTATCTCACAGGTGGATCCGAGTCACGGCACCAAATTGTAATAGACTATGAACACGAAGAAAAGTTCCAATAGGAATTTATTACATTACAGCAGGCAAAGCAAAGGCAAATACAGCGCTGGACGGCAGGGGAGTCTCGCTCCACCAACTACCGTGAATTGGTAGATTTTTCAGTCTTGCTTTTATCTTGCTTCTTTCCTCCGATGATGTATGTGTGACGTGTTGCTGGGAGGGTCTCTTTCTGTCCCTCGGTGGTCGCAGAGATGAAGGCTGTAGTTGTAAGCTGGAATTCCTGAAACTTAAAGCTGATTAAGCAAGTAGAGAAGGAATGAGCAAGGGTCTGTTTGCCTATCAGCTTAGATAGTGACATAGTAACTTCTTGTTATCTTGAGTTATTTGATCTTCAGTGAACAAAAAATAGTTAATGTTTATCACAATTCTGCTCAAATTTTTAAGAGGCTTATAAATCTCTGCAAAATTAACACTGGATTGCACAGCTATGGAACTGGCAGAAAGAATTTAAGTCAGAGGTTGCTGCTGAATTTGTTTTCTTTTAGAAAAAATTCATAGAATAAATAGAGTAGCAACTCTGTTCCTGGGGATGTTGGCTTTCTCAACAGTTGTTATCCTCCAGCAATTATGTAATATATGTTCATTTATCAAACTGATTTTCTATGGAAAAGAAAAATGCACATTGACATTAAGTAGTCTCTTATTAACATATTATGTTTGATAGAATTGCCTTCAGCTGGCTTGCAAGTGCCGTGCAGAGGAAAAGATATTATGAAAGTTTTAATGTTAACTATTCTTGTTTATCTTCATCAGCGATCACTCAATCAATGAAAATAGCATCTATTCTCTAGAAGCCTGTTTAACTGTGGTTTTGATTTCTTGCACTTGATGTCACTGCAGATACAATACCAGTGGCAATGATTTGAAGTTCCTATTTATAACTGCTTATTTTAACATTTTTTCTCTTGATTAATCACTTCTGTAGGTTTATAATTGAGTTTCAGTACATGAAAATTTAAGAAGTTTTTTCAGCTTTTTTCCATCTTTTTTTTTAAGAAGGTTGTCTGATAAGAAGGGAATGTTTACTGGTTTTGGTCCTTTTGCATTATTTACCCACAGCTCCTGTCTCCTGAACAGTGACAAGTAATATCAAGTTTAGCTCTCAGTTTTATTCGAATTTGTTTTCTTATACCTGGCCTTGTGTATTATGTATTTATTTCCCAAGAGTAGCAGTCCCTAGCAGTGTTTGATAGTTTATAACATCATCTCTTCTGGTCAGATTTCTCCTTTGGAATTTGAGTTTGGACAGAGATTATCCAAATAGGATTTGTTTTACCTTAAAGAGACATTGGTTTTTCATGCTGTATGACTGAAGAGATGTCATTATTAAGTGATGATTATTACTTAACCTAATAATCCTCTTTTCTTCAGTCTTGTGAGTATACCTAGGTTAATGCAAACTGAGAAGAAAGAAAAGAGAATGGAGAGAATTTTCTGTAAAAACAAAGAAACTTTTTAAAGGGTAATATGGTTGTCCTGAGATACAAATTGCTTTTTCTTCAGAGAAGCAGCTCTCATTGCTCTTCACTCAGCAATTATTTTTTTCAGTGCTTTGTCTCTCTCTTGGCTTGCTGTTGTCAGAGCATGAAAAAAGTACTGAATTGGGAACTACTCATCTACTGTAGCTCCTTTCCTAATAGGAGCAGTATTGAAAGGGTCCTGGCCACCTGAGGAATGCTGAGTGCAGCAGTCAAAAGTAGATTTCAAAAGGAATAATTGCCTGCTTTCAAGTCTTTCTGCCACCTGTGTTCCTCTGATTAAGAAATCTCCTTTTTTTGCTTCCAGAGGCTATAGCTGCTTGTGATGCCTTTGTGGTTGACTGACCACTTTCAACCTTCAGTTTCTGCTAGAAAGTTGTGATCAAGAGATGCCTAATGCTACTGATTGTTTTTAATTTCAGTTTTAAACAGGTTTTTTTTCCACATGAACCCAGCTGGACCATAAGAGAAGCACAACTAGGGACTACCTTTTCTGAGCTTACCAACCACTGATTTAGCCAGGGTTGAATAGTTTGGTTGATAAGGCTGTGCATTTTCAAAAGAGACCCTCCAGTGTCTAGGAGTAGCCATACTGCCAAATATTTCACTGCCCTCCTCCTTCCAAGTGGGGCCTTGCATTTGTAGATTATTCAGGCCATGCTTAGCTTTAATGCATCACTAGAGCTTGGAGGCGGTTTTCAAATGAAAGGGAGTCAGACAGAATGGGTTGCTTTTGAAATTCTTTCTACAGCTCAGATGCCACTTGTTTAACAATTCCTCCTGGGCATTTGTTCTGCTTTCCTATTAATTATCTTGTGCCAGGAAGGTGGTCTAAATTGAAATCAGTGGAAGCTCCTGAAAGAGGAAGAAGAAGAGGAAATGTATCCTAAAAACTGTTTCTCCCAAAGGATCAGCAGAGAAGTATTAAGAGAGACAAAATGTAAATTTCTCTCTGGATTTGGCTATGGGATGGGAAAGAAGCATTCCAACATCCACAGTTTGGATAAAACCCAAATTTCTATCTGCCTCACAAATGAGCTGTTCCTAATGACAGTGTGATATGAAATGCTGGAACCATTTTATTCTGCTGGTGTTTTTAGCAGACCATTTAGGAGTTTATTTCTGTGTGATTCTGATACCTTTGAGTGCATGGTACTGCTGTGCACACCACTTTGCATCATAAATGGCAGCTGGGCATTAGCCTTGATTCCTACAGTCTTAAACACAGCACAGACTGTGGTTGCTGCAGCCAGTCAAGAATGTGCATCTAACTATGCATATTCCTCTGCAAAAGTCTTCACTGCTGTGTTGCTAATTCTGAAATCTGTTTTCTCTCCTTGGTGGCTGTTGCTTGCTAGTATAGCACAGTCCTTCTTCCTCCTCCAATTTAATTCCATAGCATGGGTTACATGTTGATCCAGAGGAAGAAATTCACAGATTTAAAGCAGTCTGTTACTTTAGATTAATCTCTACAGAAGACGAATATTTAGCTAAACAGTAAACAGAACTTCAAATAAGTGAAACACCTAATTCTCCCATTGCCCTAGAAACATGCGAACACCAAAATAGCTTTTAAAATTAATAGATGTATTTGCTATGAGCCTAGTTTTTTTCCTCTCTATAATTTCCTGACTCATTTATCACCCAGCTTTAGCAACAAATGAGGTGGGAGTCCTGTAGTTAATAGTCTACTGCCTTCTTGATTCATTCCCAGAATAAAGTCTATGAAATGAATTATTTACAAGTCCTGTAGAAAATATGTTGTCATGTAATTAAAGGCTGTTTTGTAATGCATATGGAAGAAGAGATGAATGAAAATAGCCTGTCTCTTTGTCTTCCACCCAGGCCTTTTCCCCTTGTTTGATATCAGCATGAAGAATACTGAGGGTGGAGTTGCTGTCTCCTAGCTGGGAGGTAAAAGATCTCCTGCTTGGTAGCATCAGTAATCAGTAGCATCGTTCTCTGCCCTGAATGTCAGTGTTGCTGTATGTAGACTTACTTGCCCTTTGAGGCTACCTTGTGCTCAGGGTGTTCACATTTAGGAGACTCTGAAGCTTCCTCCATTTGGGACAAACCAAATTTTCTCTGGGTGCCTTCTTGAAACAGCAGAATTGTTTTCCCTTAGACCAGGCTAGCAGGGACAGGAACCAGCCTGCAGCAGATGCTCCGGCATGGGAAATAGCAGCTTTGATGGTTTTAAGTTTTATAAGCCACAAAATTTTACTGGCTCGTGTCCAGAAAGCCAAAACAGGAACTTCTGCTTACAATTAGCTAAATCCTGCAGCTCTATTCAGGGGATTTTTCTCGGACATCAGAAGTAGTTCTGTTTGTACAAATTCCGAAGTGTCAAGAAGCGGGCATTTCAGCTTAAGATGGTCGTTGGAATTCCAGGAATGAAGGCCAAATTTCCTAAAAAATAACTTCGAATACGCCAAGGCTTCTGATGGAAATCCTAGCAGCACATGAAATGTAGACGTGCTTTGGGGTGCCACCACAACAGTAGGGTTTCTGTATATTAGTAGCCAGCTGTAAGTCAACAGTGAGCTCATGGCAATCTGTTCCAAGAGGGAAAGAGAAATAATGAAAAATGGAAAAGGTAAGCTGACCTCATGAGACTTAAGAACTGCTCCTGTAATTTTCTTACTCTTTACAGGAATTGCATCATTAATTTTCCATTGTTTTAGCTTCACTGTCTTAGCAGTTGCTCTTTTAAGCAGTTTTACATTCTGCATCTGCCTTTTTGACTGGCGCTCATTGCAGGGAGCTATTGATGCCTCCCTCTCTGGGCTGCTGCAGGAGCACCTGCATTTTCACAGTAAGCTGCTCACAACAAAGCTGCAGTTTTCTGATCTTGCTTTTTGCTGACTCTTTAATTGGCTCTTCTTGCTTGATGAAGGTGCTATGATTTAATGCTCTGGGAAATGGGGGAAAAGCTGCTCAGGAAGTGTCTGCAGTGGTGGTTTTCTTTGTGGTTTGGATAGTAGAAGTTTTGTCGTCGTCTCAGTAGGATGAGTTGTCTTGCTTCTACTAAACTTTTTGTTTTAAATGCACTGAAACCACTACACGTAGCATTATAGCGTTAATTCTTTGTTCCATTATCTAGAAGGAGAAGATGCAATAAGAGTTTGTGCCTTATCCAACATCTATGTCCATAAGGAAATCAATATCCCCTTTCATAACTGATGGCTATGTAGATAATTATTTTATTGCCTATAAAAGAGGAGCATTATTTTTTTTTTCAAAAGTGTTTTACTGAAGTCCCAGGATAGTCCCAAACGTAATTTTGGCACGTGCACGAACTATAAAGCGAACACCTCCACTGATGGTGTATTCCATATCTCCTCCTCTCTTTTCATTGCCTCCCAAAGGTTAGTGATTCGAGATTTATTTTGTTATTTCAGAAGCCATACCTGTATCAAACTGAAATAAAACATGAGATAGAAATTTGATATTGTACATGCAGCTTTATGAAAAACTAATTTTTTTTAAACAGACACCCACTAAGAAGAGGAGCAGCTTCACTGGTACAATTCAGAGCAAAAGAGCTTTCCTCCCTGCTGTAATATGTAGGCTGTCACTTCAGTGAGAATCTCAGACATTTCAGAGTTGTTTGCTTGAAGCACTTTTTTTTTAAACCCTGTAATTGTCTTGTCAGTCGCAATTAGACACAATTTTTTTCAGCTATTAGTGTTTTGTCTTATCTAATCTCTTTATGATAAGTAGTTTTTAGAAAGCCAGCTTATAGAACAAAAAGTGTGTTCATGTAACCAGCTTTCATCCAAAACATAGAAAACTAAATACTCAGTGGTGTTTATTCCTTCAACTTTTAAGGAAATGTTACTAGAAAGCCCAAACCAGATTTCTATCTTTTGAAATATTTTTTTACTTCTCTCCTACCTCTTGTTCCTCTTGTCCATACAGTAAATGCTTTTCATACTTGGAGGTGAAATTTCTTTGTTCCTCTTTTCGTTCTTTGAGCAATATTATGCATAGAGTTGTGGGGTTTTTTCCATTTTCAACCTTCTTATCAATAACTTCCCCAATGCTGGCATCTCTGGTGTTTCTTGACATCCATTTCTAGTATTTCTTTATATTGAGAGGTTACTATATTTGTGCTGGTTGTCTGGAAAACTACTGATGAAGTGTCTGTCTATCTTCTGGATGGCAATGCAGCATTCAAAGGTAAGGACTTGGTCTGTTCCATCTCTTCAGCCTTTGGTAGTTTAACCCCTCAATGCAAACGTGAAAAGCTCTTGTCCACAAAAATCAGATGACTTACCTTGTGTGCAACAAACTGGTAATTACACACACTAGAGAGACACTGAATGTTTATTTCTGAGTTGAACAGCCCTGGGTGCGCAGTGGTATTCCATAAAACAAGCACACCAGCAGTTAGAACTTTTTACTATTTATACTTTTTAACAAAGGAATTAGTGTACATTGGCTACAAGTTACCTAGTTCTCTCATTAATTGGTATTCCCTCTTCTGTTGGTTAATGATTCTCCCATTTCCCATGTGAATTAGTCTGCCTGCTCAGGCTTTGTCTTCTTTTGGGTCTCTGGATTTCTAGGGATGGTGGTTGTGATCTACCCCGGACAAAATAACCTTTTACCCAGTCAAAGTTGATTTCAGCAGAGTTGGTGAGTTGGGTTTATTAGTTTCTTTCTTGTCTTGGAATTTCTGCCATATGTCCTTGTGACCCATAAATTCTGCATTCTCTGGGCCCACTGTAAGTGGTACATCCTTCTTTCCGAGGTTTGTTAACTTCTCCCTAGGTCTGAGATCCCTGAAGCACATCCAGCCCTAAACCTTAACCAGGCAATTTTACCAATGAGAACTTTGTTTTTCTAACACCTGGACATCACTTAGAGCTTGTTTGCTGCTCTCTGGTTTATGGGTTAAATCTCCCTTCTGGTTGATTAAGCTTGAAAGTATAATGAAGATTAAACAACATACTTTCTTAAAAAAATTTTACAGGTTCCACACTTTGCAACACTCTGAACATACCTCTGTTGTTTCCAGATGATTTTTCTGACTCTTGTAGGTTTTTCCAGTTGGTCCATTGAAAGATTGCTTTATTATACTGAATTTTGTCTTCTGATGCACTTATATATTTTTTCCTCTGAGTATGAAAATGTTATTGAGACGTAGTATGGAGTATACTGAACCCTGACAATCTAATGTAACTTAATATCCTTCTCTTTCCACTACAGTCTTCCCAGAAGGACAAAAATATCTTGTCAGCAGTGATTGACTCATCCAATAAGGGTCTTGTTAAAGAGAGCGCAGATTCAGTTCTGTTTGTTGGAGCATAATGGGCGACGGTTTCAGGTTATCCCTATTTTAGGTACTGAAGTATCAGTTAGTGCTTGAAGATATTTTAGGTGTCTAATTCCCATTTGTTTTGAAGTGGATTTGGCTGTATGAATAACTTAAAAACACAGGGTTTAGAAAGAATTCTGTGGGGCACTTAGTTTTGCTTCGTATTTGGATTTTTTTTTCCCCCAAGCACCACTTCCTTCTCTCTGAAAGAAGTCTAATTGTTTTGCAGCAATTTTTTCAGCAAAAGACTTGTGGTTTCAGGCAGATTCTGGCCTAGTAGTAGTTCATCCATGAATATCAACATTTCTGTGTCTGGAGGTTTTGCCCTTATGTAAATATAGAAAACATAATTAGGGCTAATTAATCCACAACAGACCAGACAAGGACTTAATCATCTTCAAAATGCCAACTTCTGTAGAATGTTTTGTTACATTTTCAATTCAAAAAGTCCTATTTGCAACATCTGGACAAATTGTTGCTGAAGGGTTTGTTCAGAATATGTTTAATTCAATTTTCAGATTTTCTCTGAGGTACATGTGTGTTAAAAAGTATCTTCCTGAGCAGACACTGCTCAAAACTCTTGATTGTCAAAGGTCACAAGTTTATTTTTGTTTTCAACTGTTCTGTTGTTCGTATTTTGTTGCTGTGTTCACAGAGCATAAAGAAACAAATCTGAGATGGGTTATGTTCCAAAACATCAAGAACAGGATTTCAGCTTCTTTGTAGCAATCCATCTTAAAAAAACCCACTCAGGATACCCAATTGTGCATTACATTTTGCATGAAGGAATGGCATGTCCATAGTTGTCCAAGTTGTTTGCCTATTTTTGTTTGTTTGTGTATGTGGTTTTTCTGTTTGTTTGGGGTTTTTGTTGTTGTTGTTTGTTTGTTTTTTGTTTGTTTTTTTTTTTTCTCCCGGTGGGATCTGCTTGTTATTTTTGCTTTCTGCAGCTTCTGTGGTGACAGCTTTTTGATGAGAACTGAGAAAACCAGGCTGAAATATTGATAGGCCAATTGATCTGCAAAATTTGTTAGTTTACTAGTTATGTGCTGCAGGGGTACTCTGAATTTTGGGGAAAACAGTAAATCTTATACTCAGGCAGACTGTATCATAACCAAGAATTATCTGTGTGAAAGAAGAGAAGCACAGTTTCAGAATTCTGGTGTACGTTTGAGTTGTTAATTTGCCCTTATAAGAAAACACAGATCCGTTTGTCTTTTTGTTTGCATATCCCAATTTTGCTTTTCCCACTGAGAAGTGCAACTGATAATGTGGTAGGTATGAAGTCACTTTTGAGCAGCTGAAATGTAGATGTTTGGAGTGCCCAGCTGCTTTACTGTAGTCTGCCTGCCATTTGCCTCTGTTAACAGTCTTTAATTACGTGATCACCTTGCTGTCTCTTATTATTTCTTTCTCTGGTTTCAATCAGTGGAGAGATGGCTGCAAAATCCAACATGGATTTGTGAAAGGAAGGAGACCATGATCTGATTGACCTTGATGCTACAGAGTTACAGTCATGTATAAGGAACATAGCAGAGAGGCAAAGGAGGATTTTAAGGTTAAGATTCTATTAACCCATGGAAATTGTCTCTTACTGTATCCTTAACCCAGGGAAAATTGAGAGGGTTTCCTCATGAGGAATTTTTGTTTGGCCATTTTCCTTTAAAGTTGCTAGTCTCTTAAGACCTAAATTGATTAGCTGAATTTGCACAGTCATTAATATTCTTAATTGAAATATGCCTGGGAGAGAATTTGGTTATATTTGGTTTTATGTTTAAATCTCTGTAGTTTTATCTAAGTATGAGCTGCTTTACACAGAAAATCTAAATATTTTCTCTATTAATAAAATAACATATTTAAAAGTTTAATGCCATAGCTTGCTTCTGGTAAAGCAGTATCAAAGTTTTTCCTGGATTCAAAAAATAGCTTTTATTTACCAGTGCTCTTGTTGGTCTTAACACACGTGTCACCTTGTTTTCATTAGGAAAGGATGTATTGTACCTGTTAAATTCAAGGTTACTTCTGTGTCACATAGTCCTTTCTGGCAGCATTTTTGAAAGAGATTTTTTGTGTGCTCCTGATAGTTTATGATAATGAAGCATTTAAGTGAATGTTTCAAATATCTTGTCTGATTTTGTCCAAATGTTTAGATTTAGACCCATTGTGAGGTATACTTTAACTTCTGAAGTTATGAAACTTTGTGTCTTGCATGCCCCAAGGGCTTAGGAATGAAAGAGGGGGGTTTGGTCTCCACTTGTTATAGCTGGTGATATTCACTTTTCAGTTATTAGAAGTCATTATAATAGTCACTATTATAGTCAAAGTGCTCTATTTTACACCGTATCAGTGCATTAATCCTTTATTTTGAGGTCATTTACATAGTGGAATGAAGCACCTCCAGAAGATCTGTAGTTTTGAGGTGCAGTGGTACCTGTCAGGTAGTCTCAGGAGTCACTGAGAATTCAGGTGAGAGACAAGGCTGCCATGATACACAACATTTGCATGTTTGTGTTTTCAGATCTCAGTAAACTTTTAAAAATAACATAAAGCTTTTCCACAGAAGAAATAAAACTTGCCTCGTTTTTTTACAGTATGTAAATATAACAAATGCCATACCTCCTTTGGAGAACACGACTTACCCTTTCATTGTTTTATATTAGCTAACAAAATGTATTTCCCTGAAGGTTTTTGTCAGGATGCAAAAAAGGTGACAACTATCTAATTTAAGGTTCAGATCCATTAGCAAAATGCAATCGTCAGTAGCTGCTTCTTGAGTTTTGGGTAGATTGCTTTGCATTTTTTCCCTAAAAGTTCAGCAGGTTTACATCTTTCAAGAAAGCCTTATTTTCTGTTTGTAGGTGGCAAAGCTGTGCTAGTTCCCTTTCATGGACTAAATTTTAAAAATACTCAAATGTGCCAAAACTTCAGTCTGCCAAGAATGCCATAATGTATTGTAGTTTATGTTACATAGTACAGTGCAAAAGATTCCTCCCTTCTGAATTTTTCTATTCAATTTTTGCTGGACATACAAAAAAAAAAGTGGTGGGAACGTTACTCTTCAGTCAATATTTGGATGTCTGTCTTGCCTATGAGATATGATTTCAGTATTCTTGTTTTTTATTAGATATAATAATTCTTTTGACCTTGATATTAGGAACTGATGCTGCATTATAGATATCTCAGTATAGGTTGCTTAATTTAATTTATTTTTAAAGGACACTTCCCTTTGATTCATATAGCAGCTATTTCCTGTGACTATATTTCTGGATTTATACTCTTGTCGTCTTGTCCTTTCCCCTTATTTTGTGTTTATCCTCTTTTTCAACCTACCTTTTTAAAGGCTGCTGTGATCTTGTTTGGCATCTATATGTGTGATTCATTATTGTGTATAATTGAAATTGAGGTCATTGTATTGCAATTTTTGCAATTGACCAAATTGCTGAAGAATTTGGTGTCCTCTTATGCTGTCCTTTAAAGCAGCTTAATTACTGCACTGGGCTGTTGCAAGTTAGAATGACTTGTTCATTTTCATGTCATTATTAGAATTGTGAAATAAACTGTAGTTTCCTTACATGTAATATAAGGACGTGGATGTTTTCTGTGTATCTTCTGTCTTTCAATCATTTTACTAGAAATTATTAGATTTAGAGAATTCAAGCCAATTGACAATATACTATGTATAATTATACAGTTTTTATACCTTATTTTTATATGGTTACCTTGTAAAGTATTAATGATGGAATTGGAGTATGTTTTTTGATGAGATCTATTTCACTGGAAGTAGAATAAAGGGAAGCCATTTTCAGAAGAGAAGTTCAGTTTCCCTAACTGAGTTTCGCCTGCTTTACAAAAGAATAGTATCAAAAATCCTTGTCACTTTATGATGGACAACTACTTGCTTATGCTATTTGTGCCAGCTTAACACACCAATTATTTTATGCTTTGGGTACACAAAATCAAACTGATAGTTTTTAAAGGGCACTTTATCCTGTCTTTTTTTAACATCCTCAAATGTTTGCCTCGAGATCAAGTGGAATATGTTTTTTATGATTTCTGACCTTTTAATAGGCCTCAAATTTGCATTAAAAGCATCACATAGGTGACAATTTGGATTTTCTTTAACTGACCTAGTAAAACCTAGCACATAATGTCTGTGGAAGAAGGTACAGTGATTATACCTTCATCAATTTCCAGAAAAGTAATTATAAACTTTGGTCTCAAAATAAAACAAATGAAAAATAATTTGCTAAAACATTACCCTGTGGAACTAAGTATTTAAAGCTAAATGCAAATGTTAAATTCGGAACTGTTGCTCTGACTTATATTTGTTATGCTGAAGTGAATTGTGGAAGGACTCAAAAACGTGACTGACACTGCCTTCTGAACAGCTTGTATTTGCTGGACTAGTGAGAAAAATTGTATTTGCTTTTCTTGAGAAGACTTCTTTGAAATGGTTTCTCTTTTCCTGCCATGTCTTTCAAAATCACAGTCATAACTCCCTGTAAATCTCTTGGGTTTTAAATAGTAATTTTCTATTTAATGAATATTTGTTGTGTTGCCTGTAGTCTGTTTTTTTTTCTTGAGCTGGCTGATCCTGGTTTGTCTGCTCAGTATGTGCTGGATCTAGTTCTGTTTAACAGTGATGATCCCTGCTAGAAAACAGCGTGGAACTGGTTCTGATCTTGGTGGATGTTGATGGAGCATTTGACCCTGGGATGTATAGGAAGCTGTTTCCTTATTTTGTAGTGTGCAAGTAAGGATTTAAATGTAAAATAAATGCTTATACAGAGGATGTGGTGGAAGCAGTGGTACTGGGAGGGAAGTTTGTAGTTGTAGGGGTTTTGGGGAGGTGGTCCTGGAGCACATTTTTGGGCTTAATCATGTTTAATGGTTTCTTTAAATGCATTAACTGGTGAAGTTTGCTGGTACTAAAGCTAATTTTTCTAGCAGAGCATCTGTGAGAGGATTGGGTGAGTCTAAGGAGAACAGAAGACTGGTTGATGGTGAATAGTTTGCAGTGCAAAGGTCTTAATACACTGGAAGAGGAGGAGGAGGAGGAGGAAGATGAGACTTTACTGTCAGAAGACAGCACATCTGCATGAAAGACACATGCAATCTGGAAGGATCAGATTGATGTTTTGTGCAGTGAGTGGAAAGATGAGTGTACATGGTCCTGGCAAAATTGTGTACAGACCCTGAGAAAGGATGCGCTAAATGCTGGGATGTGGTGAGCCTGGTCATCTCCTGGGGGGAAATGCTTGGGAGTTTGGCATAGTTATAACCACAGTAAGCAGAGTGGATACCACTGCTGCCAGGATCAATGAATAAAGGCTGGGGAATGAAAATTATTATTTCAGCTGAATGTCAATAGTGGTGCAAAGTGCATGAGTATAAACTGGCTACTACCTAACATTTGAAATCATTTTACATTATATATTGCATGAGAGCCCGAGTGTAATCTATAACATTACTTGTTATGGTAATTGGGCACAGCACTCACAACACAGGAGGTTATTTTTCAGTGGTTTCTCCTCAGCAGGAGAAATGTTGCTGGTGTTTCAAGCAGATGTAAAATTCCTCAGGTTTTCCTTTAATTACAGAACCAATCAAATCAGCTTGCTTGTGCTTTGTGGGGCTTACCAGGAGTTTTACTAATTTTTTGCTACACTTGCCTCTTAATACTAACTTCAGTAGTTGGCTGTCAGGTTTATAAATATGGTAATTAGCATGCAATGCAGTTGAAAATTCAGAGGAGTAGTCTATCTGTTTATGTAGCATTTTGAGAAGAATTATATCTAGAATTATTCAGAAAATTTATGTAAACAGAAATAGAGGTCTGTCTGCAGTATAGTCCTCTTACATCCTGCTATTTTTAATCCATTCAAAGCCTGCATTAGGACCGTACCACCCAAATTTTGGGAATAAGCTCCTTGTTGGTGAGTTATGGTTTACTCAGCTGTACTCAATTTTGGAGTATAAAACAAGGCATGCAGATAGCAATCTGTGGTGGTTTCAGGCAGTTTTGGGAGAAACCGTCCCACGGGGCCCCCCTCCCCTCCTCCAACCGGTTCGGGAAAAAAGATTTCCTCAGAGAGAAGTGGAAAAAACCTGTTTATTAAACAGGCAAAGCACTCCCAGCACAATACCCGATGACAAGAACTTCGTGCCACTTACGGAGGGATAACAAACTTAAAGAAAGTCTCCTCTTGAGGGTCGTCACTGTGCTCCACCGCTCCGTCTCCGCTGACGTTGGGAGAAAAGGAGATGTGCAGGGCTGGTCTTGGTGGGGTGGGTCCCCTGTGGAGGCCCCCCGGTGCTTCCCGAGGTCCTTAGTCTGGAGAGGTTGGAACAGTTTTGAGGAGAGGGCAAAAAAAAGCAAAAAGGAAGGAAAAAAGGACAAAAAAAGAAATAGAAAAAAAAAGCAAAAAGCTTCAGCTATTCTACAGCGTCTAACTACGCTAGCGCTAAACTAACTAACTGCCGGGGAAAAAAACAACAGAGCTTCTTTCGTCTTGCCGTGTTCCAACTCCCCCACTTCAAGGTCACTCCGATGAGCAGAGTTTTCCTGGGGAAAAACAAACCGCGCTTGCCCTCCCCCCTGCACCCAACAGACGATTGGGGATACAGAGTCACCCCAGGACAGTTTTCTCCAGAAAACTCTCCATGCTTTCTGTGTCTGTGATTCTTGAAGTTAGGGAACCCCAGCTGATGGATACCCTGTGTCTTTGTCCACAAGTACCTCTTTTCCTTTTCTCACCTTTTTTCCAGGTAATTTCTTGCAGCCATGTAAATTATTGGTGTCTGCAGTGCCCTTGTATTTAACAATCAGAGGTTGCTTTTTTTGGTTTTGAACTCCTGATGTTCAATTTTCTTTTCTACTTCCTCATATAAGAAGCATCATGTGAGCACTGCTTGTTTGGGAATTTCCCCCCCTTGTGTTTTTTGCACGTTCATCACAGTCCTGCCCACACTTTTGTCTCGTTTTCTCTTTTTCTGGAGCACACATGTATGAACTGGGTTTGAAGTGGGTTTGCCTATATTGCCATATCATTTTTTGCTGTAATCCAGCAGTACAGCCCTCAGCTTCCTGTGTTTGTCCAGAACCTCTGCAATGGAACTGTGATTTTAAGTCACCTAATCTTCTGTAGCCCTGTGATGGTGAATATATAAATTTCTGACTTCAGTGAGAGAAGCTTTGGATTTTCACCCATGGTGATTATGGCATGACTAGCTGAGGCTGCTTCACCCTATTTCCTCTCACTGTTTACACAGTCTCTTGAATGCCATGTATCTGCTGGGTTTGAAAATCAGCCTCTCCAGGAGCACTTGAATTCTGAACACTCTGGAATATTTTTGTCTTCTAGGTTTGAAACATTTGTTTCCAGTGATTTAAAGGAAATGCAAAGTGTATTGAATACGTAGCTGGAGGAAAACCAATTAAGAATTAATAACTTTGCTTGTGTGCAGTTTATGTCTATATATTTTCTAGAGGACTTAATGTTAGTGCTGGGCCATTGAGTATAGTCAGACATTTTTGTGAACTTGGGATATAATAGCATATTTTCAATAAAATCAAATGCACCCAAAGTACCTGTTAGCATAAGAAATTTCTCATATATAGTCTGGTTAAATATTAATGCCAAGACTTTTGCCATTGCATATTTTTGCAGTTATTTATTTTTTAATTTGGTATTATGTGAGGTTTTTTCATAATTTAAATGTAGAAATCTGAGCATCACGCTGGCAAAGTAAATTGTCATGTTTTACTGAAAGTGTGTACAGTGTATTCACAGGACTGTGTGCCAGCAGCTATCTGTTCAATATTTAAATAAAGGAATTGCATTTTTGCATTGGAAAGCCTGACAGAAGTTGAACTCCCCTGAGAGGTTCTGTTCACTGCAGTGCACTAATTACATGTACTCTTTAATATGTGCTGGGGCAATAGCAACATAATGTTTTCCTCTGCTATTGGATTGGTAAAGGAATGTTAGAAATGCCTTTTGGATCTATTTTCTTTTTAGATTTAATTCAATATCTTGCTGGCCAAAAAAAGTGAAGCTGTGTGCTTCTTTTTTGTGTGTGTGTGCATTTAAAGAGATACATTTAAAGGCATCTTGTGTGTCACAGCAGTGGGCTTTTTCATGGATAGTTGTATATGATGATGATGATGAACTTTTCAGCTCAGGTGAGTACTTTAGTCAAGATTTGTTCTTAAATTACCAGATCATAGCTCAGTTTTGAGGTGCCACTGGGTCAGTTAATACACTAAACTTAATGTATCAGTACAGAAGAAATGAGATTTCACAAAAGCTTTTATATCTCTCTCCATAAATGTAAATGAATTTATTTCAGGATATTTCTGACAGCTGAGTCAGAGCTGAATTCAAAGAATTTAAATATACAATATAATCCTTTTATTTTAACTTTGACTTAAAGATGGTTTTTTGTGTACTGTCTCAGAATTACTTTCTGAGTTTCTACTCTTCAAATGAGTCCATTTCATGTAGCAGCTCCCAAAGAAGAAAATCTTCTTCTGCTCCTCAAACAGTAGCCATTTGTACCAACCAAAGTGCTCCTTTGTGGATAATCCTTGGCTTGCTTTATTTTCCACAACCTCTGAACACATCCTAAATATCAAGGAAGTATGTGTACACTTTTCTGTTCAAGGATAATTCAAGCTAAGAAGCATGTGGGTGCATTCAGCTTTCTTCAATGGCATCTTGAGATCTTCATAAATTTTCTGAATTAGGAATTTTTAGTAGGGACAGGGACCTTTCATACTTTTGTCATTTGAGTTACGGATTCACCACTTTATATTATGTAGCCCAAATGGAGGTGAATCAAATAGTGGATTAAGCCTAATAATTTCTCTGCCTTGTAATAGATTACAGACTTGCAGTTTATTTCAAAAGACGTCTGTCTCTCTTCAGAAATTCTTTCTATGGTGTTGAGAATGAAAGAGGGCCAGTTTGACTACTTCTTTTGGACCTTTTTCTTTTCCTTCTCTCACTGCTAAAGAAGAGTGTAATAAAGATTTATTGTTGGTGAAGTTTCTGTGATTTCATTTTGGGGCAACAGTGCACAGTTTGGGCTTTGGAGGCATCCAGAAGCTTTTGAGTTTGGAATTAAATTTGAGGCCAAGCAATTAAAGTTCAGGAGTTACTCCAGGTATCTGATTAAGGTTCAGGTTTTTTTAGTAAATTGTATCTGAAGATAAAAGCTTATTTACAGCCTGTATTAAACTAAAAAATAGTATAGTTAATCACAGCTACTGCCTGCTGCATTTCTTATAAAATTTCCATTAACAGGATGCATTCTGTGTGTGAATGGTAGTCAATTACAAAATATAACTCTAGAAACTCAATTAATTTGTGTTCTTTAATTTTAGATCTGAATAAAAAAGCAATCCATCTGTTCTAAATCACAGTTATACATGATTAATTTATTATAGTAATAATATGTTGAATATGGAAAGACTGTAAAATAAAGAATTATATTGTTTCTTTATTCTTAATTATTTGTGAGCTGTTTTTCTCACCCAGTGATAATTTTTTTGTCTCCTGGGATGTTTATTTTCTTCCACTGTCAGGGATATTGGCACATGCTTTGTTGTGCTGTGGAAAAATTATTCAGCTTTTAATATTTTATCAATTCCATTGGGCCGAAGGTGCTAGCAGAAACCGGTCACGAGTCCTCAGGGTCTTGTCTTCATCTTTGTCATACGGGAACATTATAAGTTATGTATAACAGTAGATGCTACTCAGTAGATATCTAATATGTGATAGGTATTTTTGACTGAAATTACTTTTTCACTTGAACAATAAATTAAGCTCTGCTTTTTGTGTTTATGATGTGACTCCTTTATAATATGAATGAATATCTGGGGTGCATTGTGAATGTCTGAGCTGCACATGAATCACAGCTTATTTTTTTCTTTCTAAATGCTGGAGAACTTTTTAATTCATCCATGACCAGAGCAACATCTCCCAGTTTTGTTTTGCAGAGTCTTATATACTGTGTCATAGTGTCATCTTGCCCGGATGTATCCATACTTGGAATTTTTAGACAGTATCAATACTGACAATGCTTTTTTTTTTTTCCTGCAGTTGTCCTAGGTTACAATGTAAAATGTGCCCAAAGTAGGTATTCTATCACCATCTACATGAAATGTTGTTGTGCACCACTGTTTCCCGTGCCCCCTCCCTCCAGACTATCTTCTGTTAATGGCCCATCAATGCCGTCCTGCATGACTCATAGATAACTCTCCCCAGGAGCTATCTCTGTTTAATAGGCAATCAAGGACCCATTGCAAAACTGATAAAATGATATCAGTCCATTGTGAGATGCTCCGCCCAGGGGGAGGAGCCAAGCATTCCCACCTGGATATAATCGGGGCCTTGGGACAACACAGGCAGCCTTACCCACTGGATTCCCAGAGGACAAGAGCTACCAGACCTTTCTGCAAGAACACTGCTTCAACAAGACCACTTCATCTGGACTGCCACCACCACGGTTTCAGGTTGTATTCTGACTCTGTCAGTGATCTTTTGTACCATTGCATGTGTTTTATTTTATTTTACTTTTTTTTTCCTCTCCTATTAAATTGTTTTTTCTGACTTGGAGTCTCTCGCTGGTTTTGCCTTCAAGCCAGCACAGCAGTGAAATGAGATTTTACATCTGCTTTCTTCTTTAGACTTGGAAGTTGCTGTACTTGGGAAAATATATATGACAATCTATGAGTTGTTTTTTCTTTCAATGTGGCCCAGTAGAAGGAATTTGATGACTCGGAAAAGGAGTAGTCATGCACCTGTTGGAAGACTTTTTTCCATTTTTGTTAGCACCAGGAGAAAAGTGTGCTCCTTGTAATGCATAGGAATACTTGCTGACATTGCCTCTGCTTCACGGATTGGCAGGGCTTAGCTCTTTTACATAGAAAAACGCATTTGTCTTGAAAGATTATGTGTGTGTGTGTGCACATTCACAATCTCTGTTGTTATCTTTCAGGCCTAGTTGACAATCGGAGTCTGTTTCAACTCAAAAATTGAACATTTTAAATGCTAAAACTTATTTCAAAGCTATAATTTTATTTTTTTTTTTTTATTTATTGCATAGACTGCTGTGTACTACAGCATACATTACTTTATCCAAGGCCAAAATCTCCCACCTGCAGTCCTGCTGAATGATGCTTCAACCTATGGATGGTTGTACAGTGTGGCCCAAAGGAATTTTGAAGAATTGAAATTATGTGCTGTGAATATTTCTTACATTTGTTTACTACTGGCAATTCTTTTCTTACATTGCACATTATTTCAGCTGCCTAGGTTTACTGAATTGTCAGGAGTCTGGGGTTTTTATTGTGCAGAATTCAGCATATTTAAAGGACTGTTAAAAAGTTATCAGTTTTCTGTTCTTTAGCTGTATTGGATGCTGAGGAGTTTGAAATTCTCCTTACCATTGTAAAAGGTGGCACATAACTTGCTTTTAGACAATGTTGCTTTGTTACAGTCCTGATTGATGTTCCTTCCCTGGTATAATTCAGATGTTGATCTAGTTTCCTTCAAATAACACCTTCACAGGTTTCCTCAACAACAAGCTTGGAATGCTTAATAAAAGTAAACAAGTCACATGTAAAATGTAAAATAAAAAAATTCTAAAAAAATTCTTTCTTTCGTGTGGTATTACAGAGAAGAAGTTACATTAAATGTGGTTTAGAAAGAGCAGGAAAAGGAGTATTTCTTGCACATCCTAATAAATAGACTTTTGTCCTTTATAGGAACAAACTTTGGCTCTGAGGAAGAAGGGATAGGTGTTGTGTTAGACGCTGAACTGCCTTATCTCATTGGCATTGATGACGATCTTCTCAGTACTGGAATCATCTCGTACCATTTGAAGGTAAATACACATCTGTGTTTCCACAGAGTTTATATGCCTTGCAATTTTTTCAGTAGAAAAATTACAGCATTGATTTGCTATCCATATATGGTGCTGATTACATTACTATGGTAAGAAAAGCTCTTTATGCTTCTCTGCTGTAGTAAGAAAAGCTCTTAAGAGGTTGTAAATGATGAAATTAAAATATCTGTTTAGGTTTATCCTGAGAGTCAATTGGTTAACCAGATATAGGTGTTTCATATTTTATCTGTATATATTGGTTTGTTATTCATGTAATTATAAAGCTTGACCTTAAAATCTAAACCTAGATTGTCTCAAAACTACAAAGGTAGCTCTGCACTGGACAGCTGGAACTTGAATTTGCTGATAATATTGTAAAATAAAGACTGTGAAAGCATATAGAAAATGCTACATGATTCCTTTTTTTCATGTATGTTTAAATGTATATTTCATTCAGATTACCCTTAGAAAGTGGAAGGATAAATTATATTCTGGTGGGGGAGATAAGGAGAGTCCAACTGGAAATAATGTGTGATTCTCTCTTAATTAGGAGGGCCAAACCTATGTTGGTCGAGAAGATGCTATAACAGAACAGGATATTGGTATGGAATTTGGCATGTTTATATTCTTTCTTCTTCCAGTATCCTAATATGTGAACTAAGCTTCATATGTTTTTTCCCCTCTTTCAGTTAGTTGTCCTGTGTTTTGCGTATTTTGATTTTTAGAAAATCTGAAAGCTGAATTGCATGATATTTGCTTCAAAAAGCATGACTTCTAGCATAGCTTGTGGGCTTTAAGTATATTCATGTACTTGTTACTAATTTATGTCTTGCTTCTTTTGAAATTGCATCCTGTAAAAATACTGTCCTTTTTCATATAGCACCTGTTGCAATTACTGCAAAATCATTCTCTTAACCTTTATATAATGACAGCATTGTTATGTTATACTATTATACCTAAGATAGTCTTGGGACTTCAGATTTGAGTTTTAAAAAATTCTGAAAATTGGTAAAAATCTACTGGTTTTCCTATTGTTTTCCTACCAATGCAATGAAATGACAGATCTGGACTGTGCTATCACATAAGTTTTATATAAGTTCCTGGAAGACAGGTTCATTAAGTAAACTGCATCCTTTAATTCCTGAGTGAGAATCTGAGAGTGAAATAACTTAGTTTGGTATATATTCATGGGTCAAAAGTTGCCTGGATTTAAATGACTCTAAAGAATTCCATGAAACTACCAAATTTGTGATTCTTCGTGTGATTAAAAAATTCACATAATCACACATTATTTGAAGAAAATATGGAAAGTAGCATAACTGATTGATAAAAGCCCTGAATGTCTTAGGACACAAGAACTTTACTTCAGCCATCCTTTTGTCTACAATGGTGTCTTATATCCTGTCTTTTCAGATTTAAGCATAGTTCCTTAAGGTCTACAAGTTTTCATTATTTCCTTGTGAAACAGGTCAAAGATTCTCTCTCTACAAATATGTGAATTGTAACTTTTCTGGTTTTTTATTGGAAAGAAAGGAGCATTTGCTAATCAGGCATCAAAGCACAAGAATAAAGAGCATTACACCAAAACCACTGCAAAACCAGCCCAGCACACTTCTTCCCACTAGAATAAAACAACAAATATTTAAGGCATGCAGGACGTGATAAAGGAAGGAAGGAAGAAAACATTGTCCAGAATAAAGAGAAAATATACTCTCCAATATGTAGTGCAATGTGTTCTTAATAAATTATTATTAGCATGTTAATCTTATTAGTTGTGAGGAATCTAATTACGTTATCTTATTTCTTTGTATTTAGTTCTTCATGGCCTTGATCTGGAAAGTGAGCATTGCATCTTTAAAAATCTCAATGGCACTGTGAACCTCATTCCGCTGAATGGAATGCAGTGTTCTGTGAACGGTATTCAGATTACAGAACCCACCTACCTCAACCAAGGTATTACCTAGCCTAATGCCATTTTTCAGGCAGCCTCTTTGCTTCTTCCTGGTAACAACAGGAAAAATAGTCTGTGTGTATGTAAAGGGATTATTGTTTAATTATTTTTAATTTTATGTCTTCTTGACTATGCTCCAAAACCACCAATAAACCACCATGGTGTTTTTGTTGTCAAAGAATTGCCATGGTGAAAAGAGAATTCTTTATTAATTTCAACTATGACTGTCTTGGTTTAGAAGCTGAGAGCCTCCTTTGGAATGGAGAATATGATCCCCTTCCCTCTGAATTTACTGTAACTGGAAATTAAGGGGCTTTCAAGCAAAGATAAGGGAAAAGGAATAACAGTTCTTCACTAGTGTGTGTGTGGATAACAAGGCAAACAAACACCCAGCAGAGCACAAATCCGGTCCCAGCCGTGTCTCTCTCGGCTGTGGCGCTTTCCCATTTGTTGCAGTTCCACTCACAGCCAGCAGGGGCGCTGCTGGCTCCCGGCCGGGCAGAGCAAGTGCGATGATTCCCCCGCGCCTGCAGGGGGCGCTGTGCCACGAGCTCGGCCGCATCCCCCTCATGGCAATGGCGGCAAAAACGGGCTGCAGCAGGAACCTCGGGACTGCAGGGCAGGCTCACCTTGGGTAGCAGAAACTCAGCAGCTATAGCAGGGGCTGCAGGATGTCCCAGCAGGCAGGGGGTGCTTGGTTAGAGTGCAGTGAAAAAGCCCGAGGCAGCGGCAGAAATCAGCGGATCTGGGCAGTGGCAGTTGGACTCTTCTGCCACACACAGCCAGAAAGATTCCCAGAAGGGGGTCCCGGTCCCAGTCTTTCCCCCTGATGCACCCGAACAGATGGCAAGGGTCCTTTTCAAGTGAGGCAGTGTGCCAATAAGGTCCTAGTTCAATGGCTGCTCTCAGGAGCAAAGGCTCACCCATAGGAGGAGAAACCAGGCAAGGGTTGAGCTTGAGCGATGACAATGAATATCCCCCCTCACTTCCCCAAACAGCAGCTCGACTGTTTTCCTCCAAAGCCAAGCAAGCTAGGAGCTATGCCCAGCCCCCTTTTCCCCAGCCAAATTCTTTGGTATCTCTGCCCCTCCAAAAGAAACCCTCAGAAAAGAGAAGTGCAGCCAGTGCCCTCCTCCCCCTGAACTTGGCAACTTCTTTTGTCTCTCTTAAGTCCCGGTCCTTATTGTTTCTTCCCAACAAAATGGGAGAAAATTCCTT
Organism: Hirundo rustica; assembly: GCF_015227805.2. Taxonomy (NCBI): domain Eukaryota; kingdom Metazoa; phylum Chordata; class Aves; order Passeriformes; family Hirundinidae; genus Hirundo; species Hirundo rustica. Next base: position 70,962 of record NW_026690227.1, read on the forward strand.
AAGAGAAACAAACAAAAGGAAAAATCCTGACCCCCAACAACTTCAAAATCTTGGTTATGATTTGATTGTTACCCTGTGATTCTGTTCACCTTACACAAGGTGAACTCCATGCTTGATCACTGTAACATTAAGACAAAGGATATAGATCTCTACAGGACTAAAATAGTGTCAGAGACACCCTTGCCCCTCTCCCCAAGTTTCAGGTTGGTCCTACTTAATACCACTGCCAAATTCTCTTGTACAGCAGGAGATTGAGCTGGAGCATCTGTTCTCTGCAGCTATAGGAAGTGACAAAAAGGAGGAGGTTAACCCTTAGGCAGGAGGTTTACAGAATTACAGTTTTAATGTAAAAGACTTAAAATCTGGAAATTAAAAAGCAACTGGGACAGCTGGGAACAAGATATATTGTGTTGGCCTGGAAAGGACTGACTGACAAGTGAGCTGGTGAGTGCTGCAGGAGAACTTCCTGATGTTTTAGGTCCCAGAAGCACCCAGAATATCTTCCCATTTAGCAAGAAGCTGAAAATGACTGGTATCTCACATTACTTCCCTTAAAAGAAGCTTTCAGAGTAAGCTTAGGCTAACAGAAGAGGAATGTAGTGTTAAACAAGTGGAGTCCTGCATCCTTTCTGAACGCTAAGAATGCTTCTGTAAAGGCTGCGTGCAAAAAGCAAGGAGTTTTTGGGGTTTTTTGGGTTTTTTTAGGGTGCCTGTTTCTTCATGTAAAAAGAGAGGCATATGTGCTTGTTTCTATTACAGATAAGGGGGGAAAAAATCCCAACCCCCTTGGTCTTAGGTTTGAGTAAATCTAATGCATGAATTGTTAACAGAAACATTGACATCACTGTAAACAATACAAATTGAATTGTGATGAATCGTCTTTATTTTATCCTGCTGCATTTTAAAGGCAGAAAATGTTCAGTGTGTCTCAGAAGAAAGTGGGAGTTTGGATGCTATTTCCCTCTTTCAGATGCATATTCCAACTTGATTTTTGTACTGCTAAGAGTGGAAACGTGACATTTTCCCCCTCACAAATTTCTTTAGACAAAAATTTGCAACTTAAAGGGGAAAAGGTTGCTAGGGTTGCTAAATTGTAAAAAACTGCTGCCTAAGCTGACCTTTTGTGTGTCTGAGACTGAATCTGAGAGGAAGGTGGCAACCGTGACATTAGGTGTGTAAAACTGATGAAATCAGTAGTTGAAGGATTCGTGTGTAATCCATTTTTCCCAGATGTGTTAGCATTTAGTCTCACAGCATGAAGTGTCAGCATCCTTAAATACCCACTTTTAGGTAACACTAATTAACTGCTGATATATTTAAACGCTTCCGTTCATCTTTAATAGCTGTTCATTTGAAAATGTGGTAAATATTTTAGACCATCATGGAGTTTAAAAATAATAGGAGGCATGGTAATTAATTGCCACTTCCTTCTATGGATTTCTTCAATCCTTTGCGAATTCTGGCTAACATGGTGGTTTTGTAAATGTAACTGAACTAACAATATTTTTTTAGTCATAAGAACGTATGGTAGGATTTATGAAGGTAACTGAGTTAATATTCACAATTACAGTTTGTCATTTACCTTAAATATATCTTCACCTTAGATTAAGTTTTCAGGGTTTTGGTCAAACTGTCAGCCTTCTGTACATAAAAGAGAAACCTAGGAGTTATTCAAATGACCCATCATTTAGGATTGACTCTTGTGTGCTTCCTGTTAAGTCTCTCTCTCCTGTCTTCCTTAAAATTTATGAAGTTAGGCATGCATATTTATATTAATTCTGAAAATTTAATTCATTTAGTTATGTTGCTTCCACCTAGTGAAGTGGTCACAAATGTTTACAATTCATTGTTTTTATCTTCACTTGAAAGTAACCGAAGGAATTTCATACAGAGTTTTGAAAGGTAATTCTTTTTGAGATTTGTCTGAAGTAAACTGCAAATGTGATCCAAAATTGAGGTGTTGTGTAGACAGCAAGAAGTGATTGTAGTGCTTTTTGCCATTTATTTGCTAAGACTGGATCACCAAATTTGAGTTGATATTCCTAATTAAGCTGATTTTATGAGAAGCGTTCCTTGCTAAGGACATCATGTCATTATCAGATGGTAAGAGTTTGTAGTGATGAGTTTAAGTACAGTTTTTTTCATACTGTGAGTGTAATGGAGTCCTTTTTCTTTTTAAAAATGCTTTGTACTGACTGACAGATAAATGCTTGATTCTGAGGTGCTGAACTTGGAAGAATTCCATGTTATGACAGTAGTAAGATGTCACTGAAAATATACTTCTTAGTAGGGAAGTATTAATCCTGGTACCGTTGTCTTTAAAATGTGATAAGAATTGCTCAAAATCTCTTTATTTGTGACCTATACCTTAACTGATTAAATACAATAATAGATGTGCATTGAGCAATGTGAATTGTTCAAGATTTTTCCATCAGAAAATAGCTGTTCGGTATTAAAGTCTAATAATCCTGTTTTGAATAACAACAAACTTCAGTGTTCCACGTGGAGAAGAAAATTGTGAGAGCAAAATAATGGAGATCTGGAGCTTTTAGTGTAGTTGGATTCAAACCTGACCAGTGATCAGTAGCGGATGGACAAGTTTGTTTCTTGTCACATTTATGGGTGTCCCTGTTGAATCTTCATCTGCTGGTGGCTTCCAAAGTAGCACTGTTAAAAGAGTATATAGATCAAATTGGGGCAGCTTCTTCCTCTCCCTATGTTTATTCTTTAACTGAACTCCATGAACATGATTGACCTTGAGTCAGTCATATTCATGCAGTGTGTGAACATGTGTGGGCTTCATTTTTGTTGAAGTAGGAAGTGGAAGGAATACACTGTATGCATCAGTTAAGGTAGCTGTGACTATGCATGGTTATACACTTGTGAAAATGCATTTTCATTTTGTTCTTGCTCAGTGGAAGTCTTTGCTTACATGTGATGTGTCTGAAAAATTACATGGTACTTTCAGCTGCAGAATGCTGTCAGTGAGTGGTGCGTGTTTTTCTCATTAGGTGCTGTTATATTGCTTGGAAGAACCAACATGTTTCACTTCAACCACCCTAAAGAAGCTGCTAAGCTAAGGGAGAAGAGGAAGATGAGATTAAATGTCGGAAAACAACGGGAGACAAGCCACATCCGATGATGATCAACAAGTCTCAGCTTTATTTAGATTAATAGCAAATATATAGTGTCAATAATTAGTTTATACATATTACAAAACTATAGCTCATGATTGGCTTATGATATTTTGACGCATGTTCTTTCTGTAATCAGTCTTGCAGTTACAATTTTCTTAATCTAGCATTTTCAGTTCCTTAGCCTAGCATTTTTCAGCATTTTTGTACTAACAACACCTTTGTTGTTGTATCATTCTAGTGCTCAAGGATATTATATCCTTGTTAATCATCACGTACACCACATAGACATAGTTACATTCCAACCGACTTAACAGTATCATAGCCCTTGCTGTGCAGCCATGCATCAGAAAAATTCTCCACAGAAAGATTCTCCACATTTCCCCCGTTTTCTTTAAATTGCACAAGGAGATGCTGATTAAACATTTTCTGAACTCCTTGTTGTATCAAATTTTGCAAGCAAATACAAATACAAGGCAAACAGATAATTAACAAAACAATCACAATGCCTACTACAATGACTATTTTTATCATTGAGGTCAGCTAAGGTCTTAATCCCAAAGAAGCGAGCTATCCGTCTAAACTCCACCCCTGTTGCAATTTTAATTGTTCTGTCAATTTCTGTAAACTTGATATTTGAGCATGAATGGACTGAGAATGGTCAGACAAATTTATACAGCACATTCCTTCAAACTTCTCACATCCGTGACCTTGTGCTAAAAGCAAAAAATTAATCGCAGCCCTGTTTTGCAAAGTAGCATGCCTGACTGAATCTACATCTACTAATAAGCTACTTAAAGCAAGAGACGTGGCATTAGTTTGTTTTGCTAGCCAACACCTTAATTTATTAAGAGTAGCCAAGCTCTGAGCTGTTCCTACTCCTGGGGCAAGGACGGATGCAGCAATTATTTTATCTGGGGACTAAAATTCCATGTCTGATTTACACTCTGATGTAAACTGATGGACCATTCTTTTTATTCGTGTCCGAGCACTTGTTCGATGTAGAATCATAGATGTGTTCGGGGTGAGCAATGATAGTCGTCCTAATGTGCATAGACCACCTTTCATTCGAGAGGGAATGCTTGCCCAGGCCCTGTCACCACAAATAAAAAACATTCCAAAAGGTAATTGAAGTGGTGCTAAAGTAGATACAGAAACAATAGGAGAAGTATAGTTACACTAAAGTGTGGAATTTCGATAAACTGCTAATGAAGAGTTAACTGTTGTGGTATAGTTTTTTCTAGAGCGTAAGGTTCTACTGGTAAAGTTAAAAACAACACATCTATCAGCCTGAACTGATCCTAATAACTCAATCTCTTGTGGCTCTAAGGCTGCTAAAGGTAGATAAGGCACCTATTTGTCCCAAGCATCTACTGTTTCTCGGGAATTGTTCCTTTGACAAGTAGGGATCCGTGAAGGGCAAGGCCACTCATCAACAGGCAATCCTACCAAACATGTGGAAAAAGGATTTCCGGGGGATGAAAGAGAAAGACATATTGCTTCCTCATTGGTTAAATTAGCCAAAGTGTCCTATACATTTGTTTTTGGCTGTGGGGGAACCCACCAAGCACTTGCTATACAGGAACAAAAGAACAGTAGGTACAAAACTCTCATGCTATCATCTGTACAACAAAAGCAACAACAACAACAACAAATTATTAATCCTTAATTAACAATTCGCTAAACAGGCTATTAAAAGTACAAAATGGTCTATTGTATATATAACAGAGGGTAGGTTCAGTCACTGTCAACAGGAACTTCTGATGAAGGCGAACTAAGCCGTCTAGGTGTAACTGAGGATTCCTGATGTCCTCTACTTTGAGGTTTTGATGCTGGCTTCGTCCACCGAGCTGGAATCCACTCAGGTCCTGTAGGGGTAGAAACACAAAGATATCCTCTTCTCCAATACAATACTTTCACTGGACCTTGCCATAAACCTGTCTTCAAACATTTGTATCTAACCCAGATTTCCGTTGGTTCTGTCTTGTTCTTACTAGGGCTGTCAAAGTGTGTGATAACTGCTGGTACCTTTGATGATCTAAATACACACAAATAGTTCAATACAAACAATGTTTTAGCCACACGTTCCTGAATATCTGTGATATGGCTATATTTTTCAATGTAAGTTTTTAAAGTACTATTTGCTTGCTCTACAATTGCCTGCCCTCTAGGATTATGCGGTATTCCTGTAACATGCTTCACACCCCATTGTTTCAAAAAGGTTTGAACCCTGCTACTGACATAAGCTGCACCATTGTCTGTTTTTAGCTTTCGACAAACTCCCATGACTGCAAAACAACTAGTTAAATGTCTAATTACATGAATAGCCCTTTCACCTGACTGAGGCGTAGCCCAAATATAATGGCTGTATGTATCAATTGTCACATGAACATATTTTAGGCGACCAAAACTATTAACATGCGTGACATCTGTTTGCCACAGTTCATTGGCCATTACTCCACGAGGATTAACCCCTGTCCCTAGCCCTAAACCTCCATTATGGTGACAGCATATGGGACAGCTTCTAACAATTGCAGTGGCTTCTGCATGTGAAATGTGGAATTCTTTCTGAAGTCCTTTTGCGTTCTGATGGAAAATGGAGTGAGCCTCTCGTGCTAACACATGTTGAGGCAATGGCACGGTTATGGCTGTAGATACCAGTTCATCAGCTCGCTGATTTCCTTCTCTTAAACCAATGTTCCATTTATGACTCCGAATATGAATTACTGCATAGGGTTGTTCTCGCTGGTGCAAAGCTTTATTCAACTGCATCAAAAGCTGATAGAGTCTCTGATTTCGTACTTCTTTGATAAAGGCATCTTCTATTCGTGCAACAACACCTGCCACATATAGTGAATCAGTCACTACATTAATTGGTTCTCTGAAGTGAGATATTGCCCAGACCACAGCAAAGAGCTCTAGTGTCTGCAAAGTATCGGCTTCTTCCGCTGACAACATTTTCTTTTCCCAAGACCCTTCTTTCTGCCATGTAATGGCAGCCTTACGGGATTTCTTTCCGGCATCTGTATATACAGTAAGTGCTCCCGGTATGGGCCTGTCACTTCTTTTAGGAACTAACATCCATTTCTGCATCCCTACCCATTTAAGTGGAGGCTTGCTGTTATTAGGTGCGATAGTACTAGTGCTGCCTAATAGCGCTTCCTGTAATTCAGCAGAATTAACCAAATACCAATCTAATGTATCTCGTTGTAGTGGCAGAAAAATGGTATCAGGCTCCAAACCCATAACTTGTACTGCACGTTGACGTCCTTTCTTGATAAGTAGACTCAATAGCTCAATTTTTTGCCATATAGTCTTTTGTTGTTGTAGTGGAGGCATAACCCATTCCAGCACCCATTGTTCCCCCGTTCTCTTGAGATGCTGGACCAATGCACCTATAAAATGAGTGGGGCCCAGCCATATGGCTAAGTCAACAGGAAGATCTAAAGTTCTCCGGCGAACCTGGCCCTGTAAAATGCACTCAGCAATGAGTTGAATTACCTGCTGCTGTTGAGGGGAAACAGTCACTTGTTGTGTGGGGTCAGTCCTTTTCAGCAAAGGACGTAATTGATCAATTAGTTCATTAGGAATTCTAACTATAGACCTGAGCCACTGTAAATCCTCTAACAGTTTTTGTGCATCATGTAATGTAGTAATGTTGTGATGAAATTGCAGCTTTTGGGGAGTAACTGTCTGTTCTGTCAAAATCTATCCTAAATACTTCCATGGAGAAGATCGCTGGATTTTTTCAGGGGCTACAATCAGAGCTTGTTTAGCAAGAGTCTGTTGAATTTGGTGAATTTGTAAATCCGAAAAGGGCTGAGATTGTGCAAACAAAAGGTCATCTATGTAATGATAAATGATAACTTGAGGCCACTGCTGCCTTAGAGGTTGTATGGCAGCATTAACAAAAAGTTGACACAAGGTGGGGCTGTTGCGCATGCCTTGCGGTAACACAGTCCATTCAAACCTTTGATCGGGGTGCTGACGATTTACAGCTGGTAACGTAAAAGCAAACCTAGGTGTATCTTGAGGATGCAATGCTATAGTGAAAAAACAGTCTTTTAAGTCTACTATTAACAAAGGCCAATGTTGAGGCAACATAGCTGGGTTAGGCAAACCTGGTTGAAGAGCTCCCATAGGTTCCATTTGGGCGTTCACTGCACGAAGGTCGTGAAGCAGTTGATATTTTCCAGATTTTTTCTTTATAACAAATATAGGGGTGTTCCATGGGCTGGTAGACGGTTTTAGGTGACCTTGTTGAAGTTGCTCTTGTACTAAGGCATGTGCATGTTGTAAGCTTTCCCTTTTCAATGGCCACTGCTTAATCCACACCGGAGTGTTTGTATTCTAGGTGAGAGGAATGGGGAAAGTCCAAGCAGCAGCCATTATTCCAAAGGGTGATCATTGGTGAGAACAATACCAAGTTGTGCTAACACATCTCGTCTAATTAAACACTGTACTGTAGGTGGAAGTGGTGTAATTGAAAAGGATGCTTGTGCATATTTCCCATCAATGACTACAGTGAGCGTCGGTGTTCGACTAGCTAGAGTCATTCCTCCTACTCTAGTCACTGTTGTGGCAGCTGCCTGCAGAGGCCAATCATGAGGCCATTCACTTGGAGCAATAATGCTGGTATCCGCTCCAGTGTCCAATAATCCCGTAAGTTTTTTAATCTGTCCATTGAGGCAGAGCTCAACTGCCCTCCGAGGTCGTGTAGAAAGATCTATGGTTAATAATGTTAGTCCTCCTGTAGAGCCAAAACCCCCTTGATTTCTTGCATCATGTCGCATAGGAGAAATATCTTTCGCCAATTGAGGAAGGGGTATTAATTGTGCCAGTCTTTGTCCCTTTTTTATCTGCAGGGGGGGGTATTGAGTATAAGCCATAATCATAATTTCCCCACAATAATCTGCATTAATGACACCAGGTAAAACAAACAATCCCAGCATAGTCGTGGAAGAGCGCCCCAGCAAAAGTCCAGCTACTGGTTGTCCATTGATTATAATAGGTCCTATAAGTCCCGTGGGGATCTTGAGAGGATTTGTGGTCATTATAGTGACATCTACTGCGGCTGCCACGTCCATGCCGAGGCTCCCGCTGGTGGCTGGTCGCAGTTGTTTGTTGACATTGCAGCCGCTACTTGTGTCCCGGCGCGGCGACTGTTCGCGCTGCTCCTCAAGTTTCCTGACCTCCGTCGACAGGCGCTGGTGTTATGTGTGTCAACGCGGCATTTTGCACACCAAACCCTTGCAGCATTACACTCTCTTCGGATATGTCCGCTACTGCCGCAACGAAAACATTTCATGCGAGCACCAGAAGGTGGGGTGCGAGGACCAGTGCTAGCCGTTGCTACTTGAAGAGGAGCAAGAGCTGCCATTACCTGCGTCTGAGAAGCTTTTGCCTGCTCTTGTAATCCGAGCCCTAATTGTTTTATAGCATCAACTAAAAATGCCTGCGTTCCTGATGGCACAGTTGCTGCCTTTTCTAATAAATCAGCTATTGACCAATCCCCTGCCATAGTATTTATTATTGATCTAGTGTGTGAATTGCTATTTTGTAAAACACACTGTTTCAATAATGCCCCTTTCATGTAATCCTGAACACCTGCTCTATCTATGGCTTCTGCTACCTTGTCTACAAAGGACCCCAAGGTTTCCTCACGACCCTGCTTGATTCCCATATATATGGGTAATCCCCCCGGAGCTTTAACCTTATCGATGGCCCTTCTTGCTACTGCCATAGCCTCTCGACACTTGTCTGGTCCCATAAGGGCTTGAGCCTCCATTCTTTGATAGGGTCCCAGCCCTAACAATTCATCTAACGTTATACCTTGTAGTGGATCACCTTGTCCCCTTTGCACAGCCGCTGAGGCTTGTGCTTCTGCCTGCCAATGTGCAGTAAATAACAAATGTTGATGTTGCGTAAAAATGAGTCGGGCTATCCCTTTTATATCTGCTGGCAACAAAACATGAGCATTAAAAAGATACTCTAACATTTGTTTTGCAGGCTCACTAGTAACCCCATATTGCCCAACTGTAGAGCGCAGCTGCGCTAACATTTTCCAATCTAAAACTGTAACTGTTGCCTGCAAACCTCCTGCTGGATTTGGCGTAAAAGTAACCGGAAAAGCCAAACAATCAGAGGCAGCCTCCAACATATCTTTATCACCCTGCTCAGCGCCTTGCCGAGCCAAGGCTGCCCACACCTCGCGGCGTTCCCTTGCCATAGCCCCCGCAAGGTCAGATTCTGCCCCAGGGATAGGCTCCTGGCTATCTGGGAACATGGCCACCTGAGGCAATACGGGGGCAGCATTCCCGGGGCTGCGTGGAGGCTCCCTTATGTTGTTGGCTCCCTGTCTAGATTCTACTTCTGCCAGAGGAGGTGCTGAGGCTGGTAAATGTATGGTAGTGAACACGGGAGGATTAGGGGTACTAGTGCCTAAGAAGGGATTATAATCTTTATTCTTTTCCTGAGCTGACACTACTTCTCGAGCTGCCCTTTTTTCTGCCTGACATAACAACAACTCATTATGTACCACCCTCCATAGTTTGCTCATTTTCTTGGCTGTCTTATCATCATCTAATGTGAGCTCCCATAGCTTATCCCCAAATCGTCTCCATTCCACTAACTCATGAACAGTATGACGGTTAATAAAAAACCCTTGAGAATAACCATATTCTAAAAGTTCAGGTAACTCTTTTCCTAAATTTAATCCCTTAATCTGGCGTTTCTGCAAGAACGCCATAAATAAATCATATGCTGCTTGCCTGTCCATAATTACGTCAGCGCTGTTGCAGCCTCTCCAGGTCTCAGCAGCACGTATTGGCTAAGCCCACCTCTGTGGTCGCTTAGGGCACGGAGCACTCCCAGGTTCTGTTGCTCTTAAGCCGTCCTTCTGCTTGCAGGACCCGAACCCTACGTTGTTCCCAGTCGTGGATCACATCGGAATGGTCACCATTTGTCGGAAAACAACGGGAGACAAGCCACATCCGATGATGATCAACAAGTCTCAGCTTTATTTAGATTAATAGCAAATATATAGTGTCAATAATTAGTTCATACATATTACAAAACTATAGCTCATGATTGGCTTATGATATTTTGACGCATGTTCTTTCTGTAATCAGCCTTGCAGTTACAATTTTCTTAATCTAGCATTTTCAGTTCCTTAGCCTAGCATTTTTCAGCATTTTTGTACTAACAACACCTTTGTTGTTGTATCATTCTAGTGCTCAAGGATATTATATCCTTGTTAATCATCACGTACACCACATAGACATAGTTACATTCCAACCGACACATAGACATAGTTACATTCCAACCGACTTAACAGTATCATGGCCCTTGCTGTGCAGCCATGCATCAGAAAAATTCTCCACAGAAAGATTCTCCACAATTAAATCAGTGTTTGGTAAATTTAAACCTTTTCACAATTTTATTTCTAATACAGACATGCCTTGATTGTTGTATGATGCCCTTTTTCATTACCTCATGTACTTTAGTCAATATTTCATCAAAGAAAGAGTTTGTAAGCTTGTCTAATACTTTTATTTTATGGTCTGTTGTTAGAGTGGACTGCTATCTTCCTTCAGCTTGTCTATGACTGATCTTTCTAAATCTTGTGAGAATCTGTCAGCAGTTATGCTTTATAATCCAGGGTGAGTATATTCTAAAATACAGTTGTTATAATTCCAATCATTCTTTGTTTTAGCTGTTTGAAATGTTTGAGAAGCATTATGACTAAAGCAGTTCAGCAAAATAATGACATGGCAAATTTTACGTTTGCATTTTCTTCAGAATTACTATTAGTTAACTACTAATAGTTAACTGTTTTTCCTGAGAAAAATGCATTTTGAACTGAAAATTAAGATTTCTTGAGTTCATATAATACCAATACAGGCATAAAAAGGCTGAGAAATGAATGTCTTGTGTTCTCTGCCAGTAACTCTGAGTAAGTGGCCAAATTAAAATATGGAAAGAAGTTTTATTATGCAGTTACAATGAGATAGAATGCTTATGCTAGAGAAGCTGTTTTTAGTGATTTTTCCACTGTTCCTAAAGTGACTTACAGAGACTTGATGGTGCTTTATTGTAATTTTTTTTTTTTTCTGTAGCTAGGGCCTGTGTTTTGAGTATGAGATGAGGCAATTTAACCACCTATGTGCTTTTGAAAAATTGACTGTAAATTGAATTATATCCTTGGAAAGTGCAGCTTTATTCCCAAGCTTTACTTGGGAATCTCTATCCTTTAGGATTTAGGTAATAATAACAGGTAATAATAACAGCTTCTAGTTAAACAATGTCTGAAATACAGGGAATGTGTTTAATAACACTGCTTCAAATGTGACTGTTACTCTTTTGCTACTGAGCTACTTACAGAGATCTCAAGATTGGTTGCTAATAACATATCTATTTTCAGATAGGGATGATAAAGAACACTTTAAAAAAGCATAGTATAAGTATTCTTTTCTATTTCTTCAGCTTTTCAAATAATTGAATCTAAAAACTTTTGGTGACAGTTTGCTAGTATTATGTTTTCCATGAGCTGGGGAAGGTTCCTGTCTGTTGCTGCCTCTGGTTATTGGTGAGCTATCCTGGGCTTTTCCCTGACTGAGAATATTATTCTGCTACAATATTGTTATGAATACTTGCATTATACTGGATAGTACTGACCTCAACTCTGCAGTCAGCACAGAGTAGGACAGATTGTTTCAGCATTGCCTCACTAGTCTCTCAGATTTACAGCAAAATATAATGGCATGGAGAAGACCCAGTTGAAGGTGTGCTTAAAAATTATTTCCCAGCTGAAACATTCTTACTGTCTTCAGATAATGCCAAATCCTTACAGAAGTGATTTTTTCCTATAAAACTGTCGTGGTTTTAGGCAGATTTTGGGAGAAATCTTCTTAAGGGGCTTTTTTTTTTCTTTTTCAACTGGTTCGGGAAAAGACTTTTTTAGAGGGAAGTGGAAAAAACCTGTTTATTAAACAGGCAAAGCACTCTCAGCACAATCCTTGATGACAAGAGCTTTGTGCTGCTTACGGAGGGATAAAAAACTTAAAGAAAATCTCTTCTTGAAGATCATCACTGTGCTCTACTACTCTGTCTCTGCTGGCGTTGGGAGAAAAGGAGATGTGCAGGGCTGGTCTTGGTGGGGTGGGTCTCCTGTGGAGGCCCCCGGTGCTTTCTTAGGTCTTTAGTCCAGAGAGGTTGGAACAGTTCTGAGGAGAGGGCAAAAAAGAAAAAAAGGAAAGGAAAAAAAGGAAAAAAGAAAAAGGAAAAAAAAAGCAAAAAAGCTTTAGCTATTCTACAGCGTCTAACTATGCTAGCACTAAACTAACTAACTGCCGGGGAAAAAAAAAACAACAGAGCTTCTTTCGTCTTGCCGAGTTCTAACTCCTCCGCTTCAAGGTCACTCTGATGAGCAGAGTTTTCCTGGGGAAAAAACAAACCGCGCTTACCTTCCCCCCTGCACCCAACAGACGATTGGGGGATACACAGTCACTTACTTTAAAAACCCTAAAAACACAGAGTCTGGAGAGTTACTGGATTGTCTCTGATGGAGCAGATTGAAAGTTCTTTTGCCTTTTTTTTTTTTTTTTTTTCCCTTAGTTTGCAGCTTGCCTTGCTTTTCTGGAAATCATACAGTATGGATAATATTTTTAGATTGTCAATATATGCAGCAATTTTTCAAAACACTGCATTTTTTCCCATTTAACACTTCTTGTGAATTTCCCTTTCTTTGATGTGATTGTAAGAGCACTCTTGCTCTTGAAATCGGGAATACAATTAGGTGAAATACTCATAATATTCCTGAACACTTCACGCCTCTATTTTATTAAACTAAAAACTATAAGCAGAGGGTTAAGTCTGCATTCATTTAATATTTGTGAACTGTCTTGGAGGAATAGATATTTTTTCCTGCTTAATTTGTAAACACAAGAAAGGATTATGCTTAAGTCTCATAAAGCATAAGGAATGCCAGATCACTTGTTTGTCAGCAGTAAAATCTATCTGAAGGTTCTGTATTCCCTGTAGTGTGCATAATGTTTCCAGGCACAGGGCATCCACCACCCCACTGGGTAATTTTAATTTGTGCCACCCTCATTGTAAAAAAACTGCTTTAAATATATTCTGAATCTATCTTCTTTCAGTGTAAAACCTTTACTCCTTGTCCTACTGCAGCAGCTCTGCTGCAGAATCTCTCCCCATCCCCATTCAAGTACCGAAAGGGTGAAGTGACTTCTCCAGGCTGAACAGCCCCAGTTCCCAGCCTGTCTGCACAGGAGAGATGCCCAGCCCTATGAGCATCTTTGTGGCCCTTGACTTCAACAATTCCATGTCCTTGCTGTGCTGGGACCCCAGAGCTGGGGGAGTCTCACCCGAGCAGTGCCTTGGTTCAGAACCACCTCTCTGGATCACTGCTTTGGATGCAGCCCAGGTCACATTGCATATCGTTGATACCATACCTAAGAATATACACAGTTCATGCTGTGTGGAGATGAGTGTTGTCCTAATAGATCAGTGATTTAGGTAGATCCCAATAGATCAATAGTGATTTAAAAGAAACAAACACCTGCATGTCCCCTTCCTCCCCGAAAAACAAATCAATCAAAAAGCCCCAACCCTGCAAAAAACTCGAAACCTCAAATGTTACTGTTCCATCTGCTTTTATACTGCTGCAGAGGCAGGCTCTGAAGGTTGCACTGCCATTTACCTGAGCCCTACACATCAGTAGAAGAAAGCACCTTCCATTATTGATACATCTTTATGGACAGCAGTTAAGCAACAGCAGCTTTTCAGCTGTACCTGAAGATTGTACCCTGACAATTTTAAATTTACTTATGTTGATGCTAATACTAGTTTTTTAACATCTCCTCTTCAAAGAGCGCAGGAATTTTCCTGATTGTGTGGTGAGGTTGTCACAAAGAGAAAATTGCTCGAAGGTGTTGCTTTAAGGGTAATAGGGGACTGGGATAAATGCAAGTTAAATGTGTTTTGAATAAAGCAGACTCCAAACTCTCTATTTGCAGCTAAGAATACTGCCAAGCAAGTGCTGTGCTAGAGTGGTTATTCTTCTTAGTGGTGACCACATTCAGCCTGGATGAAACATTCAATAAATGGTATCACTGATTAGCAAAGGCAGGGTAATTGTACCCAAGAAGGGGGATGGAGCATTTTGCATTCTGGAAAAGTGCAGAATGGAAAAGAATATCCTAGACTGAATCCAGTTTGTTTGTTTGATTGTTTGTTTTATCAGGAACAATGCTATGACCTTTTCCTGCAACAGATTGGAGTGCCAGTTTCTCTCAACGTGATGTTACACTGCCAACCATCAGTGCAGGCCAGGATTCAGTGGCTGGCCCTTTGGGGTTTTTTCTGAGCAGTTTTCCTGGCTGACTAGCATTCTGCCTGTTGTTAATTTAGCCTTTTCTTCAAGTTTCAATATTAATAACCCAAAGAGGTGGCTAAATTTGCAATTTTTGTGGGTTGAAATCTGCTAAGATCCAGCATCTTTAGTAATCAATGGCAGAAGAGCCTGTGGGGTATTACCTTCAGTTGTGAAAGTGACATGAAGGGTCTTGCTTACTGTATCTGTATCTTTTCCATGTGAAAACCAGCATTGTCCTTAATTGTGTTTTCAGATGGATGGTCTTTTTCTTGTGTGTGCCTTTTTGTTTGGCTGTTGATTTCCCATATGTGGGAAACCATCTTCATAAAATTTTGGCTCAATGTGCAAAATTCTTTGTTCTACTTCTTCCCAGTCTTTAATCTAGTGTCATGGAACACTGCTTCAGATAATAAGCTTTGGGTAAAATAGCATTTTGCATGGAGATTTATGCAGAAGATTTCATTTGTGGACCTTTTCTTAGCTACATGGCACTGTAACTAGGGAAACTATTGATAAGAAACCTTGGTCTTGTCATGGGTTTATGTCATGATCCTGTTACTAAAGTTCTTAGAAATGTCTCAGCCCGAATTAAGGTGCAAATGAGACCATATGCCAGTGACAGCAGTATGGGTTTTATTTGATAGGAAATGTGAGAGAGAGAAAGAAAGAAAAAATAGAAAATAGGCAGAAAGGGGTTGACAGAGACAGGATAAGGAAAATCTCACCACACCATGGATCCCAGCGATGCTCTGTTGATCCTCTCCAGCTGGTCTTCTCGGTGGTGTAGGTCCCCCCAAAAAAGCATAGAATCCAATGGGTGAATATACACTCAGGCTTGGTAGGAAAACCCAGGCACCTCCCTGGTGGTGGGGAACTTTGCCATTGCCTTTGTTGAATCATGTGCAGTCCTGTGGTGCAAGACTTCAGGAATTACTCTGGGGAGGGCACTTTGGGGGGTCTTTGATGGATTATGACACCCCCTCAGCTGCCTGCCATGTGAATGCCCCATGGATGTGATCTGTGGGGTGGGGGGGTTCCAGTTTGTGTGAAGGGGGATGGGTGTTCACTGCCTCTAAGCAGAGGTTACACCTGAAACCTCCTCCACCCCCTGCATCATTACGGGGGTGAGTCTGTGTAAGCCTGGCTTCTGTGTCTCCCACCCCAAACTCAGCCAGGGAACAATCTCTGCTGCATTTGCCTTTCTTGTGGAGGCATTCCTCTTCTTCAGCTTTGTTTTTTTCTAGGCCTGAGATTATTAAAGAATGGTGTCCTGGGGTGACTGTGTATCCCCAGTCGTCTGTTGGGTGCAGGGGGGAGGGCAAGCGCGGTTTGTTTTTCCCCAGGAAAACTCTGCTCATCGGAGTGACCTTGAAGTGGGGGAGCTGGAACACGGCAAGACGAAAGAAGCTCTGTTGTTTTCCCCCCGGCAGTTAGTTAGTTTAGTGCTAGCATAGTTAGACGCTGTAGAATAGCTGAAGCTTTTTGCCTTTTTTTTCTTTTTCTTTTTTTGTCCTTTTTTCCTTCCTTTTTGCTTTTTTTGTCCTCTCCTCGGAACTGTTCCAACCTCTCCGGACTAAGGACCTGGGGAAGCACCGGGGGCCTCCACAGGAGACCCACCCCACCAAGACCAGCCCTGCACATCTCCTTTTCTCCCAGCGTCAGCAGAGACGGAGCGGTGGAGCACAGTGACGACCCTCAAGGAGACTTTCTTTAAGTTTGTTATCCCTCCGTAAGCGGCACGAAGCTCTTGTCATCGGGTATTGTGCTGGGAGTGCTTTGCCTGTTTAATAAACAGGTTTTTTCCACTTCTCTCTGAGGAAATCTTTTTTCCCGAACCGGTTGGAGGAGGGGAGGGGGGCCCCGTGGGAGGGTTTCTCCCAAAATCTGCCTGAAACCACCACAAATGGGTTTTCCCTTTTTCTAATCTTAGTGGTTTAATTTATGCAGTTCAAAGTCCCAGACAGGTATCTTCAGGGAGGCTTCTTTTGTTGTTGCTTCTTTATACAAGTTTTGTTATAATGAGGAAAACTTTGTATCAATGTATGAGGCATGAACTGTCTCTACAGTTTAGTATGGGGGGTTTGTTTTGTTGCCTTTTTTTTTTTTTTTTTTTTTTAATTAATCTCATTAATTGGCATACTGAACAGCAGGGTAGCATCTCTGTTGTCCTGCCAGTACTCAGTCTTTCCTAACAGATGTAGTATCAGATTGCACTTTTGTGCTGTGCAAATTAAGCCACTATAGTACTGTGCTAGTAGAACAGACTTCCCTTCTCTGCAGCTTATCTACACTGCTCTTATCACTAGATAAGACACACTTCCCAGAAAAATGGTGTCTATTTAATTCAACACTGATCAGATTAAGTTCCTTTGTGGTAGATCTACAGAAGAAGAAAGAGTAGGTTCTAGTCTTTTAATATCTCTGTGTTTCTTTTTAAATTTCAAGCTAATATGCTTTTTTCAATTCACAGTAGTGCTCACATGAATAAAGGGATGTGAAACATGAATAGAGGTTATGTGAGAAAGATTTTTATTAGGATAAACTAAACACAAAAACATCAGTCTTGTGTATGTGCTTTGTAAAGCTGACAGTGATCTGTTATAACCTCTGTGGGTTTAGGTGTTTTTTTTTGTTTTGTTTTGGGTGTGGTGTGTTTTTTTTGTTGTTTTGTTTGGGTTGTTTGTGGGGTTGTTTTGTTTTGTTTTTTTGGGGGGGGGGGGGTGTTTTGTTTTTTGGTTTTTTTTTTTTTTTTTTTTTTTGGTGATGCTGTGATTTTTTTTGTAGTATCTTTTTAAAGCAACAAGGTTACGCCAGTCAGGCATGTCCTGCCCCCCTAGATTCTCTCCTGTCCTGAAATAACTTTTGAGCCCAAAATCAGTTTGAAGCAAATATTCCAGAGGTCTCAGAAGTGGTGAGTTCCTAAATATATTCTGAAAATAGGCAGCCAGCTAAGGAAGGCTGGCATCATTCTTACCCTGCAGAAGAAGGGCTGCAGCATGAGCACCTTGGAGGATGGACACACTGTGAATAACCTCATTGTTGGAGAGCCTTCATTGGAGCTCTGACCACCTTAGGCATCTCCAGGCAGCAGTAACTCCTGGTTTCATAGAAGTATTTAGTGGTCTAAAATACACTTAACATGCATTTTTCAAACACCTCAGTGTTGCATTTGGAGGCTGTTAAGTGGAGGGGTAATGATGATCCATATTTTGCTTTGGGAAAGAACCTTTTTCGCTGAAGAAAGAACCAGTTTTGCACAATTCACTTCTTTCTTTTTCCTGAACAACTTTTTGGGCACCTCCAGCTTCATTTCAGTCTAAGGTAAAAGCGACTGTCATGATGCCACTGTTGAAGGTTTTAGGGACAATTCCTCAAAGAGAAAATCAAAGAATTTTTAATCACTGATCTGTTTTTGTACCAGACTGATTGCTGTGATGGTTCATTTTCTTTGTATTAGATCTCAATCCAAAGTTACTTACCATTTTTATGCTTATATAAAATATATCTGCCAAATGACGTGTTTTATAGGACAGTCAAAACACCAAAAGGTTTTGCTCTGGGTTTTGCGTGTTATGTTAGCTGATCTAACATTTTCCTTCATTGTGGCTTAACCAAGCATGGGAATAGAGTCAAATTGTTCTTTGCCAACTGTCTAAGCAAAGATGATCTACATGTGACAGCACCCAAAGGAAACCTGCATTTCCACAAACCAGAGTGGTATTTCCCAGGGTCTGTATGTCGCAGTGTCCAGTTTGCACTGACCAGTGCAGCCACAGGCCAGCTCAGTGGGTCTCACTGCGGCAACGTGGTAAGGTCGGAGCGGCAGGCAGAGCGAGCCGCCTCCTCCCTGTGGGAACTTGGATCCCACCACCAGCGACGGGCACGTAGATGAAGAAAGCAACGGCGGCAGCTGAATGAAAGGCGGACTCTCTCGAGCAGGATGTAACGTAGGTTTATTGGGATAGAGGGAGCGCGGAGCTCTGCACTCTGTAACCTGCTGCCCAGGAGAGACCCCGAGAGCAGGCGTGCGGCAGTTTTTAAGGTGGGGTGGAAACGGGGGTGGCGACAACCGGTCAGCCAGTCACAGGAATTGGGGGGTTAACCGGAGGTGTGAACCATAGAACTGGGGACCAACCACAAAATGATGGGAGGGGGTTTCCAGGGCCCCAGCCTATCACTCGACGCCCCTCCTGGAGTTTTCCAGAAGCCAGGGAAGGGTCTCTGAGTGACAGACAGGGCGACCACGAGGAGAGAGGGGGGGATTGACAGCGACAGGTGCTGGGAAGGAATAACTGACAGAAAACCTCTGGTTAAACAGCCTAACTCATAAGGGGAAAACCAATACAGAACACAGGGGTATACAGTGGACTAAACCATTACAAAAGTAACTTAAAAATCTTACAAAAATAACTTAATAACTTAATAAAACAACTCTCACACCACCATATCTGTATTATTCTGGACTGAAATAATTATGACATTTTGTCAGCCAAGCCTGGGTAAGAAGTGATAGCTAAAAAGCTCTGAATTTCAGACATCAAACCATAGCCAAAGGGAGAAATTTTGAGGTATAGCTTTAATAAAAATAAAAGGGAGGGAGAAAAACCCAAAGCACATGTTAATCACTGAATTAAGTTTTTTCTTTCTGAAAGCCCCCAAGATGGCTGCTTGTTCCCTTTCAGCACTCTGTGGATTTTGCATCCACTTTGTGGATTTATGCAGCATTACTGCTGCAGAAATTTTTATCAAATTAAAAATATTAAGTTATCATCATCTGTCCTTGTGCCCTCCTTAG